>NW_017386050.1:534387-570230 GCF_000237925.1 Schistosoma mansoni
GAGATTCGAACTCAGGACCTACCAGTCTCGTTGGTTCGAATCTCGCGAGGCGAGGTCGTGAGTGCGCACTGCTGAGGAGTCCCACAATGGAACGAAACGGCCGTCAAGTACTTCCAGGTTTCCCCTGGTGGTCTAGCTTCGATTATTTAGTTGTTCGTATGATGGTAGGACAATTGCATAAAAAATTAAGCTGACAAATAATGATAATAATTATGATGATAATAACAAGGGCTTTATTCACTATTGTCTGCTTAGTGCAATATGGACTTCCACCTGTAGTTTTTCTTCTTTACCTTTAATGATAACTTTCGAAGAAACGACCATTAATATTAAAGATATATAGTGATTGGTTTACTTACTTACTTACACCTGTTACTCCCAATGGAGCATAGGCCGCCGACCAGCATTCTCCAACCCACTCTGTCCTGGGCCTTCCTTTCTAGTTCTATCCAGTTTTTAGTTCATTCTTCTCATATCTGTTTCCATGTCTCGGAGTAATGTGTTCTTTGGTCTTCCTCTTCTCCTCTGGCCTTGAGGACTCCATGTGAGGGCTTGTCTTGTGACTCAGTTGGGTGCTTTCCTCAATGTGTGTCCTGTCCACTTCCAGCGCTTCTTCCTGATTTCTTCCTCCACTGGAATCTGGTTTGTTCTTTCCCACAGTAGGTTGTTGCTGATAGTGTCTGGCCAACGGATCTGAGGTATCTTGCGTAAACAACTGTTAATAAACACCTGTAGCTCCCCCGGGGGCTACTGCCAGTCCCAAGCCCAGATAAAGGAGGAGGGTTGGACATGGGGTTATCGATCCCATGCCATAGAAAACCAACTCGCTAAAAAAACGCTAACCAGAAAAAATTATTCAAAAGCGATTGGTTTAATTACTACTAAAATATGTGCTCATTTTATCTAGTAACACACTTTTTTCTCAAATATATAATGACATAGCATTTTGATAAATAACCTATCACTGGCTGCAATCACGTTCGAAATCGAGTCTAGTACAGTTATAAGGTGGTCACCAGTCCTTTAGTTTATTAGGAAGTTAACCGATACACAAATTATTAGCTTTTATATCCACATTAAAACAATGGTAAAAATAACCGATAATACCACTCCTAAAATGAATAAATATTATTGGTCACCAGGTTTGAGGTGTAAAAAAGAGTAAAGATGTGGGCGGATATGAAAAATAAATTTGAACCACAGTTATTTTAATGTTATTCCAGAGCAGAGAATATTGTGAGAAGTTCCTCATACTCTTCCTATACATCATAAAATGTATATAGACATACGTATAAAAATGAAACGACTAACCAAAATTACATGAAATTAGATGAAATCCTTGTAAGAAAATAAGAATCTTTACAAAAGTGACCAGGCTACTGGTTTAAGAGCATAAAATTTCGACCTGGTATTGAAAAGCTTTCATAATTTTCATTAGCGTGTATGTGCTCTAATATATCTGGGACTCGTTCTGCTAGGTAGATGGTTTTTAAATGATGTATGTAGGTTATTTGTTGAAGACAGACTTACAGTACTCGTTTGCAAGAGCGCTGCAACATAAGTTGTATGTCGTTGAATATTGTTGATCTCCAGGGACGATAGTGGATGATGTAGAAGTGGGTTAGACGAGAGCTGAAGTTGGCTAAAATAAAACGTGGCACCAACCTATGAAGTCGTCGATAAAAGGCCTGAGCCATTCCGGTAGATATAGACTACCTGGTTGGGTTTGGTGTGGTAACCCCGATCAGTGGTTAGAGACGTTAGGTGATATGGCTCAAAGCAGGTTACGATGGCCTAGATGTGCTTATTATTTTTACCTTCGCCTAGACCTTCAATTACAGTATTCCTTCAAACATATACTTTTTCATTTTATCTTTTTGAAACGCATTCTTAATACTTATTCTTCCCCATTGTAGTTGCTACTTTATTATTTCAACTCGTTCACTAACCATATTGTTAATTTCCCCTCGTCGTGCTAATGTGGTATGGCAACTAGAAAAATGGCTCTGTGTCTATTATAACTGACTCATTTGCTAGGAAAATTATACACACAAGTGTTAAAACCTATGACCTATTGGCTTGAAGTTCAGTACTTCAACTCTTAAGTTATCGGTCTGATCAACATTTCCATTTACTGATTAGATTTGTTTTCAAAGTGGATTAATATCGAATGGTAAAATTATTGACAACTAGGAAAGATTAGATAGTTATTTAATTACGACTTGATGTTCAAAAATGAATATATTGAAGCTAGATTTTTCAGTTTATTCCCGATGCGGAACGATTACTGTTCACTATTTCTTAGGTGGATATTCTTCCACACTATCATTCTTAGTGACTCTGGATCCGTCTACTTTTCAGTAGGAGGATTTATTGCTTACCTAGCTATATAAGAAGTTTGGAAAATAGTTGGGCTAGTTGTGTTCCAAGAAACTGATTGAACTTAGAGACGTAATTTCAACAGAGACTGACTTCAGTAAATAGCATGCTCAATTTAAGAAAGACCATCTATTTAAACAGGAACTAAATAAAATATAACGTTTCTGCAAACCGAAATTTAAATTTTTCCGTTAAATTTCTCTAAACCTCATATAGTAATTGTCAGTGAGTACCTGAGCCTACCTTCTGTTTTATTATAAACATGTAGACTGGGTATGTCATTATATGTTTCCGTGTGGATCCAAGAAATTTCGAACCCGACAAATAAATGTGAGAGATGAGGGCCATTGAGTATCATGAAGAATTTCTTTTCATCCAACAAGTGTGTTTGTATGAAGAAGTCGTCTGTAATTTTGCTTTAAAAAATTTAACTTCAGCTGTGTGTGGTATTTTTTATGTAAAGAAAATGTGACTACTTGTGAGTAATATATATACCACTAGTTAATTGTTTTGCAAGCGGCTTTGACCTAACGGTTTTGATGTGCATATAGTATTTCAGAGAGGTCAATTATATTAAAAAAAGACCTAATAACTTGAGATCTGGAATTGGATGATAAACAGAAATCGACGTTATTTACCTTTCAACAGCTGTGCAGAAAGAGAAGACTGACAAAATAAGAGCGATGCGCATTTCGATAAATATTCCCTTCCGGACGGTGAAAAAATTACAAATTTATCGAGGACATATTTCCTTCCCACCGGATCTTTATAACTCCGCCTGTCTACGTAATGTCCGTTGACCAGATACTATCAACAACAACCTATTGTGGGAGAGAACAAATCAACTTTCAATTGAAGAGGAAATTAGGAAAAGACTTTGGATGTGGATAGAACACACATTGAGGAAATAATCAAACAGCATCAAAAGCAAGCGCTTACTTGGGATCATGGAGGTGAAGGGAAAAGTGGGCGATCAAATAATACACAATGTCGGGAAGTGGAAGCAGACATAAAAAGAATGGATAGGAACTGTAAACAACTGGAAAGGATTTTCCAGGGCGGAATTGGATGGAGAGCACTGGTGAGCGGCTTATTCTTCTCCATGAAGGATAACAGGCGTAAGTAAGTAAGTAAGTAAGTTTGATTGGAATTAAATTATTACTCAAGTATAAAATCTATATACTATTTGTATGGAACCAAGATCTAAAGTTAATTGAACGGAAGTATTTCTTCTATCAACTTATATTTCTTCTAAACATTTGTCTAACAAGTTTTCTATTAAAGTTTTACGTTTCATTCAGATTTATTCCCTCATACTTTAATAAAGTATGAGGTGAATATTCATCAAGAGGGGTGGTTGGGACATGTGTTTCATATATCCAATCACTGCCTCCCTCGACAGGTGATATTGTCGGGTGTAAGGCTTGGTTAGAAAACAGCTATGGGTGACAGATTCAATACGTGGCACCAGTTTATACAGTCACTGACAATTGAACTGAGATCCGCTAATGGATATAGACTATCTGATTAGAGTCTATGTGATTATCAGAAATAGTGGTTGGAGACCTTGCGTAACATGGCTCGGAATTGTTTGCGATGTAAGAGTGTGCTCATTCCTTTAGAATTCGAGTCCTAAGATCTCCCTATACCTTTTTTTCTCTTTCTATACCCAATCCTTCCTACTCCTACTCTTAAGACTTCTATTACTTCAAGCCTCATCTTGAAGTAATTCACTTTTTTCATGCTAATGGGGCATAGAAACTTGGAGAGATCCATACAATTGTCAAGTTCTATGTTGGATATGACCGACTCAAATAAACCATTTAACTGTACCTATACAAATTCCGGCTGTGATCAACTGATCATGGTAAACTGGATAAATAACTCATGAACGATGTCATATCAATAAATCAAATAATTGCTACTAAAAAAGACTCCTTGACTCCACTACTAAATTTAAGAGCTTCTGGTACAGTCACACTACGAAATGACTAAATTTATTCACTAAAATAAAGCTTTGCAATGTGGATATTACTGCTTTCGATAAAAGTAGCAACACAAACTTCGAAGAATGTTTTTATGTTTAACATTAATCTATGCATTATACATTATTCAGTAATTTTCTTTCAATATTTTGAAATAAGGTTGTCAAAAGTAGATTCACCATCGAAATTTTCCCTCATCTAGCTTCTCTTCATACTGAACGGTTTTCGAAAATTCTGACAAAGCTCGGTAAGTTTAGAGTTACGAAACACAAAGAAATCGCTCATAATATTGTTTTTCTTATCATTAGACGGATTGAGAAGTTTTAATATTAACACTGAAAAAAATGCAAACCACTTACAGATGCTAATATACATCATATGTGTTGGACAAGTTAGTGACTGTCATAAATCAGTAATGCATTGGATAACTTATTGACATTTGAAGAGATGACTACTGGTGATATAACTTATTCATCAAATACAGATTTCTATACTCAGCTTTGAATCATGATCTCTATGTGAGGGCTAGTGATACTACCCAGTAGTTGAGAGCCAAACACATCATTGACTAATGTTCATTGGATTCACGTCTGAGTGGAAATACCAAAACTAGTATGCAGAAGCATCCAATGGATAAACCTTGGGTTTTAGTACTAGTAAATACCAAACATCTTAATGTTTTCACACAGTAACTGTAATTCCACCAAATCGAAGCTGATTAAAGAATACTGTTTATTTGGTTAAAAATTGTCATGTTTTGATGTAAAAATCACGTCTTTTCTTTGCTGGTTAAGAATAACCGAAAATAATGTCATAAACGATTAATATGTACAGTATGGGGTTGTGGAGATTGTTAAATTTTGTTGAAATCATGAACCGACCGATGTTAGACCACCTTGAATAACTGGAAGCACTGGATGGCCGCTTCGCCCATCACAGCAGTGTCCACTACTAAGGATGATAAAGTGTGTAGATTGAACCAAAGGTTACCAGTTTATTTTACAATAGTAGTAAAATGAGAGCTAATCTGAATTCAAAGTTAACATTAATTTGAATTGTATTCCAATGACACCGGCAATATGTTGCATATTCGAAGCCATAAATCAATCACTAGTGCATCTATTCAACATCATTGCAAATATGACTTATAAACAATGTTCTATTATGTGCCACACTTTGCTTGAGAATACCTTCAACAGCCTTCAAAAAGCTCGTCTAACAATAGTCAGTTAATTCGTTTAACATGTTGTAACCCTTTTAATGCATAGTTCTTCAAATTAAGGAACTGATAGGGATTAGGATCAAATAACATGTATTCAGAATAGAAAAGAAATGCTGTCACTTTTCCTAACGCCTGAAATGTAAAATTAGTTAGTATGATTCGTAATAATATTTCCAATATTCACTAAATGGGTGATACCTACCACTTTCACTCATTTTCTCGTTTATTTAGTGAATGAATGCTGGACATTAAAGTGTCATTTTTCTTAAAGATTTAAGTTCAAGGGTCTGGATTTATTTACATCTGTCTATCTTGAACATGCCGATGGAGGGTGACGCAAAAAGAACACAAACACTAAACATTAGGACTTGAAATAACACTTTAATCGAAATTACACTCTGATGTACAACATTCACTCAATAAAGGAATAGAAAAGTGATTGGAAGTTCAGTGTAAAACATACCTAGTGAACATCTAAAACGTTGTGGATAAATTCGGCTAATATGTTTTTGAATATATATTCCCGTACCATTTACACTTTTGTGGACAATAAATGTATCACTACTAAGATGATCTAAATTTACTCTTATTTGTACATATCAATATGTACATGAAGTTATACACTTTACTCATTTAAGTGCTTTCATGAGTTAATGTTTATTTTCATAGTAATTTAGTTAGGTAATAATGAGAGGTAGTTTATTAGGACTATGTATAATTATTCTACTATGGTGTGGATTACTTATATCCGCATAAGTAGTATATGGTGAGGGTCAGGCATAGAATGTATTTTGGCAGAAGATCTTTAAGAAAAGAACAATAACGAAGCGCAATCGGTATGAAAATACATGAACAATGAGATCAGAGAATATGGACTGATATTTGCAGAAAAAACAGTCAAGATTGAGACAATTGATTGTTATTTTGCAAATTAACTGTTTACTGTATGGTTATCAGATTGTAATTTGTGCTTAAATACATTCGGTTGACACACTCGTGTTCTCATTCACTACACCACCTATAAAAATAAACCTTTGGGGAAGTGAAATTTCTTTCGATTTACCAAATCTTTCCCCTTTGATCTAAATCTGTTCCATTCTCCTAATAATTAAAATCTGTGTATATTAGCTCTCTTTAATTTGTTATCTCAAATATACTACCCTTCTGCGGAGCTTTTATCTATCACCTAAGATTTCCAAATAAGAAGATCACCTGGCCACTTAGTCATTTAGGTAATCTGTATTAACCAACGGATCGATTCATAGTACTTTAATACTGTCCTAATTGTAAGCTTTTGTTTAACTCATTAATCGTCTCAATCATCTTATACTCTTCACAAATCACAATAAATCAAACAAAAATAAACTTGTTTTTCTGATTTGTGCTGCAAATGTCCTAGTTATGAGAATAATGAGATTTCTGAGTATAAACACGCAGATTTTCGAGTTCGCTTGTGCTGATAAAAAATAAAAATAAGATACTTGACTGAGCCTCTTGGTCTTCTGATTTGGGCAAGAATTTTAACTGGACAATCGATCGTTTACTGTAAACGGTTGTTGTTTTAGTCAATTCCTTGTCAGTAGGCCCAGACAAATGTATAGCGTCATCATCATTGCATTTTCAATGAAATGGACAGAAGTGAAGCTTTATTACACATTATTTTTTTGGTGTTCATTTTCATTTGTAATTAATCATTGATCAGACTAATTTAAGTTATTGTATTGTATAGATGACAATGTTGAATCTCCTCCTCAGTTGACAGAGAAAAGACCCACCTCTTTGTTTAGTTATGTGAATTGGGAACATTCAGATTATTTAGAGTAATTTCTAAAATCCATAATTAATTAGTTGAAGACTTATCTCAGTTAATTTAGCAAAAAATGATTGTTTGATTATACTTTTTGATTCTGTATTATTTACACATTTAACCTACTTTTTCTTCCAAGTTATTATCATTTTGTCTCTTCCTATGAAAGTTATGCAGCAGCTATTAGTAAAATATCAATATGTGTGTTTCGTCATATTCAGGACTTGTCGATCGGATATACCAGCATTCCAGTTTTATAGTTATATTAGCTCTCATTCCAAACGCGTAGAGCGTATACACGACCCCTCACACGGTAATCGAACCCAGAACGATCGATCTCGAGCGTACACTTAGCCTCTAGACCACTGAGTACAACATTGATCAGTTCATGATCTCAATAAAAACTCAATAATCTCCACAACTCTATACTTGTAATTATCGTGTGCCCAGTAGTGACTAGCTTCGCGAAATAATTCTAGGAGTTCTAGCGAAAAGCCGTGATCAATGAAGTTCAACTCTGTAGGGTAAGAAGCAGTTACCCACCGAAGATAATGGGAGATAGTCGCAAAATATCATGAATTGATTGAAGACATTAACACCATTGAATCCTGGTTTAGTGGTTTAGAGAGGTAACAGCATTACGTCATTCTATATCAAAAAAGATGTAGAAAAACAGCTTATTATACAGTATCAATAATGCTATAACACTTGGAATTCCTACCAATTATTTGGTATGTATATTTAGTTTGGTCAATGATTATTTCTAAATCTCTTAAAAATGAAATTCTTCAATCTTTAACCAGTAGTACCATCAATTTTGCTATTTCAAATAAGTAACTCTAATTAAAACTGGTCGTAGATAATTTATAATTAATTGCAAATGTGAACTCTATTGTATATATATGACTTTTATGCCTGAGAGGTCGCTTCTGTTACATCTGGCATGTGTCTTTCGACCTCATTTTGTACATATCGGCTGTGTTGGGTCATCAGTTTTACCACTTGCATTATATTATCGGGAACTACTGCAATTCCCACGATGAAAAGTAAGGACACGAAAAGGCTGGTGAAATGAAGATTAATTAACTCTCCAAAAACACGTTCTCAAACAGATTCAAATATCATGTCCAAAATCATGTCATCATTAAACCAAAATACGCTCATTAATATACTGATTTTTACATACAATAATATCACGTAGGGGAAAATATGTAAAGTTACTGTAAAAACACATACTATATGTAGTTCACCTAAATTGATACAAGGAATATAAATGTCACATTCAATGAAAGTTCATATTTGTCATGTTAAACGAATTTTATACTGAACTGTTCTAAGAAAATATTGACCTCAAAACGTTACACTGAACGAAGTTTGCACCTATGACCCTAGCCGGGAAAAAATATTGACATATATAATCCCTTTTTTTATCCCATCATATTAATAACTCATGTTGATTAATAGAATAATTGGTTTGTAGCTAACAGTAGGATCTAAGATGGATGTTGCACCCGATATAAAATTTATCGACTGCATCAACTTATATCCTAGTGTTTTTGTTAGTATTAATACCTAAAAAGACTGACTTTCACCTCAAGCGCTCAAACTATTATTCATTAACATCAACATTGGAATCCAAATACGTCCAACCAATGAGTAAAATCCAGAATCCTCATTTTGTTCTATTTGGGACTGACTAGCCAGAATTAACTGCATCCAAGAGATGATGTTCATCCTGGTATATGAATTTAGTACCGTTTACTTCAAATGTCATCGCGTTATTTACTTAACTACTAAGCCCAACACAATCCCGCTTGATGGTGAAACTATGGAAGAGGTGGAAACATTCACGTACCTGGGAAGCATCATTGATAATGAACAAGGAGGATCGGATGCAGATGTAAAGGCGAGGATTGGCAAAGCAAGAGCAACATTTCTACAATCGAAGAACATATGGGACTCAAAACAACTGTCAACTAACTTCAAAGTGAGAATCTCCAATACGAACGTCAAGACAGTCCTACTGTACCGAGCTGAAACGTGGAGATATATTACATCCATCGTCAAGAAGGTACAAGTATTTATAAACAGTTGTCTACACAAAATACTCAACATTCACTGGCCGGATACTATCAGCAACAGACTTTTATGGGAGAGGACAAACCAGCTTCCAGTTGAAGAGGAAATTAGCAAAAGACGTTGGAAATGGATAGGACATACATTGAGGAAATCACCGAACTGCATCACGAGGCTATCCCTAACTTGGAATCATGAAGGGAAGCGGAGAAGAGGAAGGTCAAAGAACACATTACGCCGGTAGATTGAAGCAGATATGAAAAGGATGAATGTTGACTGCAAAAAACTGGAAAGGATTGCCCAGGACAGAGTTGGATGGAGAATGTTGGTGAGCAGCCTATACTCCTCCACGACGGGTAACAGGCGTAAGTAAGTAAAAAAAAAGCCCAGATGGCCACTAGCTTGCACAATCTAGTAAATTGTAACTTCATATATACATAGATATGCTTACTTTCTGTTCATTTCGTCAATCCATCCTGTTCATTTATAATTGTCATTATATATAATTTATTAATTATGTGTTTTTAAATGATGATTAGCGTCCAATGATTCATTCCAAATTCATATAGGCTGTATATTATGTATATAGTTCAAATAGAACAATTAATCAACCAACTAGATTATAAACACACACCGTTATTAAGGTTAATTAATTCATGTTTATCTAAGTACTATATCTAGGAATATAGAAAAGATCATGTTTTCAAATTTATATAGACTAATTGTTTATATTCTTATTTTTACCTTGTTTTAGGATAATCGGTTTTACGAGTAATAACAAAGATCATAAATTTTGTTTTATGTATAATGATAATTCACCTTGTTATTATTACTAGTAGTAGTAGTAGTAGTATCTTTCTTTCATGAATAAGTTAGAAGAATAGACAAATATTAGACTAGAGTATGGTATTCATTTTATATGAATACTAAGTTCGAAAGTACTGTGGTATAGGTTGCTTATATCCATATATGTAGTATATGACGATGATCAGGCAGAGAATATATTTCAGTAGAAGATCGATAAGGAAAGAACAGAAACTGAACGAAATTGGTATGAAAATGCATGAACAATAATATGTACAGAAGGAATGATCAAGATTGAGACAATTAATTAATAGTTTGCAAATTAACCATTTACTGCATAAATTCACTTGGTATTGTTTGTTTGAATCTTCACATTGATGCTTAGGACTACAACTGGTCAGCATCTAATTGGCATATGTGCATACTGTCTCGACATAGCCTAAATTCACAAGTATTATAAGCGAAGATGAATAGTGGCTAGCAGTGGAATCCAGGGCACGAAAGGTACTGGGTTCGAGTCCAAGAGTGAACATCAACTCTGAGATGCAGGTACACTCAGCTGATGAGTCCCAAATAGGGCGAAACGCGCGTCCTGAATTCCACTGCTGGCCACTATCCATCTTTGCTTACAATATTTACTTTATGGTTGTCAGATTTTAGTAAGATAGTCTGTAATTTTGTACCTGAATACATTCAATTGTCCCCACCGTGTTCTGTTCACTCCACTACGAATTATAATTTTTTTGATTAATGGACGGTTTATATGAACTGTTCGCTTTGATAATAAGCTTTATTATGGATTAACTTTACCAGCAAGGGGTTGTCGAGATTATTGAGTTTCATTGGGACTCTTTAACAGTGAATATCCACGACCCTGAACTCAGGAGTCAAACTCAGGACCTTTGATCTCGCATACGAACACTTAAACACCGTATTCTAATTCTAAAATTAACTTTAAATTGATTAAAAAAATAATTTATTTGATAAACAAACTACTTAAATGCATTTAACATATTAAACGTTTGAACATAAATAAATGAAAGTCAGGAGTAAAACAACTACGTTATTTTTAAGCAAAGATGGATAGTGGCTAGCAGTGGAATCCAGGACGCGCGTTTCATCCTATTTGGGACTGGTCAGCTGGATGTACCTTCATTACGTTATTTTTGGTTGTACTAAGGGTTGATTTTGTAAAATTTCCAAGTATTTTTCTTCAAGTTATTATTTAATCTTACTGGTATTAAATTAAGTAGTATTAATCAACGACTGGGTAAAAGTAAGTATCATTCAGTGTTTCCACTGTTAACGCAAACCCATGTATTGAGAAGTCGATTAAAACTATCATACATTTCATTGTAACGCTATATGAATGATGTTAACTGCTAAGTGCACATGAATTGTATCAGCAATTTTTTAGAAATACGTTGTGAGATCAACTTCTAGACAAACTAACAGTGTTTAATCATGTCAAGAATGTCACAGTTTTCCATGAATGAGTTAGCAATATATTGAGAATTGACTGAAATTCAAAATCTTGTCTATTGAACATTGTTTCAACAACACGTTAAATTTCTATGTTCAAGTTCATTTAGAGTCATAGATGCAAAATTTCTAATATCCCTAAACTAAGACTAAACATCTACGTAGTTAACCTACATTTTCACTGACTTGGTAATCAATATCAGTCATTGAAGAAATCCACTTCAAACAAAATTAACTTTATTTATCCTGAAATAAATAGTAAGACACTTATTCTATCGGTTAAGTGCTCCGGAGCGAGACTGGTAGGTCCTGGGTTCGAATATCGTGAGTGCGGGATCGTGGATGCACACTGCTGAGGAGTCCCATAATAGGATGAGTTGGCCGTTCAGTGCTTCCAGGTTTTCCATAGTGGTCTAGCTTCAATTGACTCATGATTTCAACTATGAAAATTAAAAAAGTTTCTAAGAAAAGTTACGGATTTGAAAAAGTTAAGTACATTCTCACAATGATATTTATTAAAACGTTTATCACTCATAATGACCATTACTCTTACTTCTACAACTACTATAATCCTATTATTGTATTCTGTTGTTAAAAAACCATTGATGTTTAAGTGACCTGGAAGACTAATGGAATTCATCTCAAGTTATTCAATGCATGAATATATTTTATCACATAAAGTACAAACTATGTAAATCTAAAATTGATAATGAAAAGAATGGCATCTAGTGGTGTAGTGGGGACAATCAAATGTATTTGAATAAACAAATTACAGAATTTCTTAGTAAAATCTGTGAACCACACAGTAAACAGTTTATTTGTTAAATGTCAATCAATCATGTCAGACTTGATTGTTCCTTCGTTTCCACACCAATCATTCTCTGTTCTCATCCTCTTTTCTTCGATCTTCTTAACCTTCTGAAGCCAGGTATTTCACTTTCGATTAATGATACATACTACTTATATCTATCAACGTCAGTAGCATACATCACACTGGAATCATAAACAGATTTTATTAACAAGTTTCATTAGTGATTATTCATGCTTACATTAGTAAATACTAACTGTTTCTAAGATTTCAATGAAGTTGTAGACTATTTTCAAAGAAAAAAAAACAACAACCCAACTTTATAATAAATCTTAAAAGTAGATTAGAATGCAAAGTGTTTTTAAAATCTGATACCATGAAATCGCTGAACTAAAAATAAGTTGATCTTTTCTAAGTTTCAAAGTTCGTCTAACAGTGTCACAGTAAATGAAATTGTGTATGGCTACAAATTGATGAGATTTCGGTTGGTGAATGTCTATGAAATTCAGTAAGTACTTTTCTTTCGATTCGGGATCTATCAGCTGGATGTGACTGTGTTCCACTGTTATTGTTAAATTAACAGCCTAGTGAGAAACACATTAACTTTTAAGACGATGACCAGTGGATTCGTATCTTGGAGTGAATACAACAACGGTGTTGTGAACAAAACACTAGTTGGGGACAAACGAATATATTTAGACACAAATTACAGAATATCTCACTAAATTCTGATAACCATACAGCAAACAGTTAATTTGCAAAACAACAATCATTTGTCTCAATCTTCACTGTTCCTTCTGTAAATATCAAATCATCTCTAATTTCATTGTTTGTTCATTTTCCTGCCAATTGCGCTTCATTTCAGTTCTTTCCTTATCGGTCTTCTGCCAAAATACATTCTATGTCTAATCATCACCATATACTACTTATATGTATACAGGCTGACCACATCACAACGGGATACAGGAACGACCAGATGATAAACTGAAGATTCAATGAAAGAAATGTTGTAGATTTCAAGATTGAATACTATCCAAAACATAATATTTACATTAATCTTTAACTGATAGAAAGGTCATATTTAAGCAGAATATACTTGAAACCAAACTTCATAACTGTTTTTTTCTATTGTTTACACGTAATATAACAATGTCTATCAGTTTCTATGATAAAACAATATAATGATTCTCTACTTAATCTTGACATATATACAATATATACTTATCTATTAATAATAATCATTTGTTAGGTGTATCATGTATAAACATGTTTAAATAAGGTTTCTAGTTGATTCATTCACTGTTTCATGTAACCTTAAAAAAAAGAATAAGTATTCTATTCCTCTGTTGTTTTTCTGTGTTTACTTGACATTTCCAATTGTGTGCCAAACTTTTGTGTGGAACTTAACTTATATTGCAGTAATCAATAATGATCAAGTTTTAGTATTTTGTTGTTAGATTTTCTCTTACATGAATTGTACCTAAACTATAATAGGTACAGTGAAGATTAGAATAGAGAGCCAATTTGGAAAAAAAAAAAACTGGTACGAAAGACCCTGGTATTGATTTTAATGTTATATTCTTGTCGATTCAAAGAAGAATATCATAATGTTACGTTTAACTGTTGATAGATTTATGTTGAATGAAGTAAATGGTTGTTAGGCTTGTAAAACGACGGCCAGTCCAGTGTGCTGGAAAGAGTCTGAAAGAGAGAGAGAGTAATATGGGAAAGTTTGAGTTGACTATTCATTCAACATACATAATGTACTTGCACTACACTAAGTAAGTAACTGGCAACAATTAGCAGTAAGCAACAATCAAATCAAAGTAGTCTGAAACTTTAATGTAAAAACTAATAACAGTACTGTTTAGAATACGTTGCAAAGAAATTAAGTTCACTGTATTTCAAGACTTCATATATACGATGATAATAATAAATGAAGACTGAAATGTCTGGGTAAACCGAATGGTTATTATCAGAAGGGGTTTTGTGGAGATTTAGTTGATCAACTTCGTGGATTGGTTGGAGTTAGACATAAACACCATCGGATGCTGGCTCAATGGTTTATCGATTAAGTGCTCTGGCACGAGACTGGTAGGTCGTGGGTTCGAAACTGGCGAGGCGAGGTCGTGGATGCGCACTGCTGAGGAGTCCACAATAGAACGAAACGGCCGTCCAGTGCTTCCAGGTTTTCCTCGGTGGTCTAGCTTCAATTGACTCACGCTTGCAACCATGAAAACTGAATGGTTGTTGAGAAGAGCAAACAAATATGGTGTAATGTACAAATCAGTTTAGTAAATATTTGCTCTCAATTATTATCATGACTAGTTAAGTGATACGTAATATTTTTTATATCCAGATTAAATTAGGTTTTGTATCCCTGTTCATATAATTGTCCATTTAAAAGCTGAATAGCCAGTCATCTGTTTTATTCATTAATAGTATGACTAGGAGAATAAAGCACTTATATTATCTGTATTAATTATTTTTTTTCGTTGGCTTGATGATGGGTGAATAAAGATTACAAGATGAGATTATCCACAAGGTTTTTATTGTTCAATAAGTGTTTATAGAAGAAATGGATTATGGCTAACAGCGGAATTCAGGTTGTTTGTATTTTTCTAATTGGCACTCATCAGCTTGATGTACCTGCATCATCGTGTCGATGTTCACACCCTTACAAATTCGGTTCAATTCATATCCATTGCACAAGCTAGCAGTTACCTGAACTCAGTAGCTAAGTGGATAGTGCATTAGGCGTTTGAGACAAAAGCTATTACATTCGAGTCTCAGTATCCAGCCCAACACACGGTTTCAGGTTTATCGAGCTGACAAGTATAAAATAGGATGAAATAAGCATCCTGAATTTCATAGTTAATCACGATCCATCTATTCAATAAAACATTGGTATAAAATAGCTATATTGAGGCAATCTGTACATGATTCACAAATACCAAATGATATTGATCAAAATTCAGTCCTGAAAATCAACAGTGGGATAACACAAGTGCTTACAAATTAAGTTCACTAAGTCTGTTATTCTCAGAACTTTTTGTCATTTTTCCGTTTATTTAGTGAATGAGTATTGGACATTGAAGTATAATTCCCATTGAAGTTTTCATTTCAGGAATTGGGAAGTTAACCCGAACAGACTGTTAGTAACCCGTTAGTTTAACACAGCCTAATATGCCTAATGAAAAATCTAGGGCTAGAATGAAAATAACATTATAATATCTTGCACTTTTCTACTAAATGAACAAAAACATGACTGAAAATGCTGAATACAACAAACAAAATGAACATTGATAATGCTCTGTATTACTTCAACTATATTTACAGTGTCTAGATTCGGAATGAATGTCCCCAATTTCTAGTGGAAACTAGTGACTACAAGAACTATACACACTGGATATTGAAACAGCTATGGATTGGTGTTATTCTGTGTGAACTGTACTATTTGGTGAACAGACTAGTTTGTGTAAATGTAAGCTATGAGATTGTGAATCTGTTGTCTAAAGGTATGGTGTGTCCATTGAGTAAGCTGATTTATTCCAAACACATGATGTTACACAAATAAGTGATTGTAAACTTTTTCAAGGTTTCACACCAAAACAAATGATTGTTCGGAAATGGATAGTGGCTAGCAGTGGAATCCTGTTTGACGCGCGTTTCGTTCTATTTGGGACTCGTCAGCTGGATATACCTGCATCTGAGAGTTGATGTTCACTCTGGGACTCGAATGCAGTACCATTCGCTTCAAACGCCATCGTGTTATCCACTCGGCTACTGATTCCTGATAGCCACTTGCTTGTGCAATGGGGTGAAGTTTGAGATAATATAGTATTGTTTGTTTGAATCTTCCCATTGATGTTTTGAACTGCAACTGGTCAGTCTCTAATTGGCATATGTGCATACTGTGCAACTTTGCTTACAATGCTTGTGAAATAAGACTATATCGAGGCAATACGCACAGTATGCTCATATGCCAATTAGAGACTGACCAGTTGCAGTTCAAAACATCAATGGGAAGATTCAAACAAACAATACTAAGTGAATTTAAATGATTATTCAGTTTATAGTGGTTTGCATTTAAATAATAAATATATAGACATAATTGTATGTATATGGATCATTTAGTATTATGATTAGCAGAGCTCCAAAGTAACATTCAAAGCATTAGTTGACAATGAAATAATATGAATATAGTTTATGACAATATGCTACTCTACAATAACTTCCGAGTAGTTTACTAAATTTAGGAAAAGTTTATCACTTTCCTTTTTCTCTTTTTTCCATGTTCTAGAATACTCCCTATAATGTAATGGACTGTTTGTATTTTAAAATGTTGGTAAAACCTTAAACAAATAATCTATAATCAGAAGGGGGTTTTGTAGAGATTTCAGTAATTTTATATAGTTGAGATCATGAGTCAGTTGAAGCTAGACCACCATGGAAAACTTGGAAACACTTGACGGCCAACTCGTCCTATTGTGAGACTCCTCAGCAGTGCGCATCCACGATCCCGCTTTGCGAGATTCGAACCCAGGACCTATCAGTCTCGCGAGCGAGCACTTAACCGGTAGACCAATGAGCCGGCCGGCATCCAAAACTGTTAATTTTTAACTTCAACCAATCCATGAAATTGAGCAACTATTCATCAATGTCATCAGTGAGTTGATATTTCCCAATAGACCTGGTTGAACTCCACTGGTTACTGCTTCTCATTAGAACTCCAGGAAATACTTCATGGAGCCAGTCACTAATGAGCCTATGTTGATTATTTTCAGAAGGGAGTTTTGTGGACATTATTAAAATTTTGATAGTTGAGATCATGAAACAATTGAAGCTAGACCACTATGGAAAACCTGGTAGCACTTTCAGGTTGCGCACTGCTGAGGTGTCCCAGAGTAGGACGAAATGGCCGTCCAGTGCTTCCAGGTTTTCCATGATGGTCTAGCTTCAACTGACTCATGATCTCAACTGTATAAAATAATCTATAAAATAGGAAAAGCATAGGTTGCGAAAATATCCAAATTACTGAATTTCTTTTACTGTACATAATAAACTAAACTTTAGTGATTATCTTGCATAATTCATTTTTTCTTGCGATCATAACCATCATTGAAAACCTGGAAGTAAAGGTGGTCTAACATTGACTGATTCATGATCACAATTAAAAAACACAACAATCTCCACAAACTTATATTAATATTTTGTCGATAAAACCAAGTGAACTCTTAATTCATGGAAGGCATAGTATTTTTCTATAAATCTTTCTTGTACAGTTTACCTCATGATGCTCTTTTAAAATGCAGCATAGTCACTAGTCTAATTAAACCGGTATTGCATCCTTCATGTTTTGATGTGAATTGGTTGTAAATAGTCATGAAAAAATCCTAGACTTTGGTTTCTTGTTAGTTGTCACATTGACAGAGTGAACCTGAGATCTTAAGGGAAATGATGATCCTCGGAAAGAATTACGTAGTGCCAACGTTTTTGAGTATGAAACTAGGTGGGTCTTTTTCGACCCCTTTGGTCAACACTAATTTCCTCGAAAGTGCAGATATAATGGACGAAAACTCAAGTACGGTAAAATAACTTATTGTTTTATGCAAATTCAAACAATAGTCTTGTAAAATATAGAAATCAAGCATTAAATATATCATTTACATATCTTCCTTCAATTGTCCCTTACATACTTCATCATTCTTGAGATCCTGTTATTATTCTTATTATTCTTTGTCTTTCTTCCCTTTCCTTTTATTTCACTCTTCTGGTGATAAGCATTTTGCTTCCGATTCCTGCTATATACTACTTATATCTATCCACATAAGTAGTACACACCACACAAGTAAGTCTAACTAACAAATAGCATTAAGAATGAAACCTAAGTTATACAGAGTTTCTTATCGGCTAGCTCCGACCACCAAATTAAGGTTTAATTTATAAATTCAAATAAGTCCCATGAATATATAAACTTCAAAAATACATTAGCCCCCTGATAAATGTATTCATAAATAAAATAATACAGTAATAATATTTCGTGATCTAGTCTATTACCTTGACAAGAAAATACAGTACAACATGATCTGACATGTTAATAAATAATAACACGAAATAGTAAACTACGAAACAGAGGAAGAGAGAGGGAGGTAACTGACAAGTAAATAAACCAAAAAACTTACTTTCATTATTACTGACAATATGAAGATCAAAACAAGTTACGTAATACATGACAGTATCATGTTGACTAGTCATTTGCATATAATTAAAGATTACACATATATATTACATAACCGTGCTGATTAATAAAGCCAAGTCTTTTTTAATGGTATCTTTAAGTATTTATTTATGGAAGTATTATTGTTGGAACTATGTAAAAGATAAGCTATTTACCAACTACTGTTACACAATGAAACAATAATCTACAGCAAGTTTACTTCAAAAACTGTACAATTATTTGAAAACTTCAAATTGTTAATCTATAAACTAATGTTTACACTTATCAGATTCAGAAGGGGGTTTTGTGGAGATTTTAGTAATTTTATATAGTTGAGATCATGAGTCAATTGAAGCTAGACCACCATGGAAAACCTGGAAGCACTGCTTGACGGCCGTTCTAGTGGGAAGTAGTAACCAGTGGAGTTCAACCAGGTCTGTTGGAAGATATTAACTCACTGAAGACATTGGTGAATGGTTGCTCAATTTCGTGGATTGGTTGAAGTTAAAAATTAACAGTTTTGGATGCCAGCCTGCTCAGTGGTCTATCGGTTAAATGCTCGCTCGCGAGACTGATAGATCCTGGTCTTGAATCTCGTGAGGCGGGATCGCGGATGCGTGTAGTGCTGAGGAGTTCCACAATAGGACGAGTTGGCCGTCCAGTGCTTCCAGGTTTTCGATGGTGGTCTGGTTTCAACTGACTTATCAGATTGCTAATCATATAAGTTATGCTCTGAATACTGATTATTAAATTTGGATTTGTTGTTTATTAGATAATTATTAGGAAAGTTTATGAAATGCGAGAAACATGTGTAACAAACAAGTTAGACATAATACTTTTATGGGTACAATTAGTCGATAAAACATGATAGAACAAGGGGTGAATACTATAAACGATAGGCAAGAGTTTCGAGTGCTAAAATATCTCATATAATAATAATAACAATGTAAAGCATAACGATGTCAGATCATCTGTGAAGAAAGTTATCTTTTTTAAAGAGAATAGTACTGGGTTCGAATCCCAGTGTGAACACCAAATTCAGGATGCAGGTACATCCACATGATCAGTCCCCATATGGGACGAAATGCCCGTCCTGAATTACACTGTTAACCACACTACATTTGTTCTATATCTAACAACATGTTTTCATAAGAGAAGACTTCTGTCCAAGTTTGTGAGTGAATAAAGTTTCTTAATAATAAAATATATTTGATATTGCAGACCAGTACCTCGTTTCACCTACACCACAGTCGAAACTTTTGTCCGAAAACCACTTGTTAGCATTACCAAATCTTAAGCGAAATGATGACGTAATGATTTTGCTATCAGATAAAGGTCAAAATGTTGTTCTGATGAACACAACAGATTATGTCTCTCAGATGGGGCCCGTTTTAAGCTACCATATAAGATTCAAGTTAGACAAAGGCAACAAGGATTTACCTAATTCAACGGGTAAAAGTATCACGAATATATTCATGGATTTCCTGAAGATGATGATTGATTATTCCACTCATAATAACCGACGATCTCATGGATCCCGTTTACTCATATCTGTGGTTTACCAAAGATACATAAACAAGATGTTTCTCTTAAATCTATTCTGTAAATGGTCAATTCATCTTATCACAAACTTGCACTCTGACTAGCAGAAAAGTTGTAACCAATCCGTCAACGATTAGGCACATATACATTAAAAGATTAATTTGAATTTACCAACAGTATGAACCATATAAATATTGCTGGTAAGTTTATGGTTTCCTTTGATGTAACATGATTGTTTACCAAAATACCATATCTTGAAATCATAGACATAATTGCCAGCATTCTGTCATCCTACCTATACTAATATCAGAACTCAAGCGGTCGTTAATATTGTGTACAAAAGATGTTCAATTTCATTTCACTAATGTCATATACCGACAAACTGATGGTATAGCAATGGAAAGTCCGTTACGTCTTGTCTTAGTAAATATTTTCATGGTTAATCTCCAAAGAACCAAGCTCAAGAGAGCAATTGATGAAACGACGCATTATTCGAGGTATGTTGATGAAACCATCGTCATATGTAACAGTCAACAACACGGAACATATCTGCCGAAAATTTTCAACAAATTCCATAAAAATATTTAGTTTGTCATGGAATATGAAAATAAAAACAAGTTCCATTTCCTTGATATCACAATAAAACGAAGGAAGGATGGCACAGTCCAACGTTCAGTTTGTAGAAGAGACACACGGAATAGGATTCGTCCATTCAATTAAAAAAGGCACTGGTTCAAACACTATTTCACAGAACGTAAAGAAAACGTACGGTTACTATACTAGAAGGGGAACTAATAAATGTTGGAAGGCGTTTAAGCAACAACGGATACCCCCAGAAGCTTATTGAGAAATACGGAAAACATAATGTCAAAACTCAATTAACAACAACATATCCTGAAGCTAGACTGAATGTCTTGTACAAAACAACATGCTCTTTTACACTATCAAAGATCGATAGGTATCCCTTTCCGTTACCACGTATTATGTATACAAATTCACATGTGGACTAGAAGCATTCAATAATCCAATATCAAAACATCTCCTTGATACAGGACATGAAGTGGATACACTGAAGTCTTTCAAGGTGATTAGTAAACAGTCGAATTCCAATCTAGTGAAATTTGCCGAAGCTATAGCGATCAAATATCTAAAACCAGAACTATATGTTCAAAAAGAAGCTTTAATAAGTCTTTCTTTGCCCTGGAAACATTAGATCCTATTTATTGCATCGTTCCTTATTTTAACTCTTTCTCAAGTGTTGATTGTAGGAGAAAAATAACTAAACTGTTATGGTAAACATCATGTGTGAAAGTGAATACCATGAATTTAGTTTATTACTCATTACAAAAGGAAACGATCTATTGACAACTTTTAAATCTGAGAAAGATTAGGTTTCTGAGCAAAAATGGATGGTGGCTAGCAGTGGAATCCAGGAAGCGCGTTTCGTCCTATTTGCGACTCGTCAGCCGGATGTACCTGCATTGAGGCAATCCGTATAGAATCCACGTATGCCAATAACAGACTGATCAATTGCAGTCCTAAACATTAATGGAAAAATTCAAACAAATAATACTAAATAAAGATTAGATTTCATTTAGCAAATATACTATTAACTTACCCGTTGTAAAGATGAACTTAACTGCATCACTTACTAATGATACTACTTTCATTACGAAGGGTTAGCTAGATAAGAGAAGAGGGTAAAACATACTTTCATGTTATAGTACGTGATGACCTTAATGAAATATCTAAGTATTCTTGATGAGGTCGTAAGTGAACATTTCTGAAGAGTCTCAAACTATATAGTGAAACAAGTATTTGATGCTTTCACCAAATGAAATCATTCTATATCTAAAACCTTGTAAAAAACAATTACAGGTGTTAGAGATTAACATATTAGAAAAAATGTTCTCCAGAACAAAAACTCATTACGAGTTAAGGATTCGTATACTTCAATTTTTGTCACATCTCAAGTGTGCTGGCTAGTGATTCACTTCGATTGATCAAACTGAACTAGAGTTATAACCTGTAGTGTCGGTTGTTATGTTAATCTCATATACTTTTTATTCTGGCTTCTGGACAAGCCAATTCACCTACCCATCTTGAGTCATGTTTTGACCTTGTTAATTATTCACTAATGAACCCTGACTATTTTTGCATTTCTTATTTTATCTATCACATGTCTTTCATTTATTTTTATCTGACTATAAATATTAATTAACGTTTGGTTAAAGTGGGTTTGGCTTACCCGCCATCTCCACTGTGCATCATTTGTTAATAATAAAACTGTAGTTGCCACTTCTCTTTGCCTTCTGATTTTTATGCACCGTTAAGATTTGTATTATAACGGTAATCGAGGTGCATGATTAACGAAGCACGACACTATAAACCTGTAACTTAGGATCTGAAAGTCTAAAGTCTTGATCATTTGATCATTCCCTATTTAGTTTTTATAATTTTGAGGTTATGATCTCATTATGTACACAGAGTGTCGGATAAAATGCGGGTATGATAAATACCAATAACAGTTTATTAAATGAATAACGGTAGTTATGATTTGTAAAGGTATTAACTTATAATGACAACAATTTAACAACAGGCTTGAGAAATACATCCAGTGGCATAATTTATGTCACTCATACAGCGTTATTATTAAGGTCATCTGTCAAATTTAAAATGGTGGCTATTTGAATTTATATTAGTAGTGGTATACTTTTACTTGGTAGGACTATAAATATTTTAAAGGGCATCTTTGATTCTTGGACGGAATTGTATGCTTCAGAAATGTGATTAAAAGTTATTAATCTTGAACAACAATAATAAGGTAAATAGAGACATATGGCACATACCCTTGTTATATAACAAAAAATAATGCCTAATAGCTTGATTAAAGTCTATACTGTATGAAAGCAATCGATTACTACAGTCACACTATTTTGTAATTGATTAGGTCGGTATGTATAAAAAAGAATAACTATGTGTACAGTTTGCCTTCAATTTTCTAAGAACAGAAATGGACCACTTATCAAATTCGATTAGTAGAAAAAAACTCCATCAAACTTCAAGTTGTGCACTGAATGACATTTTAACATACAAATTCATGGATTTAAATACCTAATTTTCTGGATTCGTTAACTAGCCATACATTCAGGTTTAAACTTGTGATCTGAGAAGGCTACTTACAATATACCACAAGTATAATAAAGTTATGATGAAGATATTCTCAGTTTTTGATTGAAATTAAAATTCAATCTAATTTAGACAATCGGTGAAAACACTGGACTCGTCCTATTGTGGGATTCCTCAGCAGTACACATCCAAAACCTTCCTACCGGTATTCGAACTCAAGAGCTTCACTCCCTTGCGCGAACACCCAACCTCAAAACTACTGAGCTGGGATCCAGTGGTTCACGAGTTTACCTTCAATCAACCCACGATGCTGAGCGGTTATCCTCTAGTCTTCATCAGGAACCATCCTAATACTTGACATAGTTTAGCTCCACTGATGACGACTTCTTATTAAAACTCTGGAAATTTCCCCTCGAAGTTAGTAACTAGTAAGCTCATTATAATTGTCAGTATTAGGTTTTGGAGACTGTTGAAGTCATGAACCAAGTGTTTATTTGGCATTGGATAAAATATTTTTATCGGTTATTACACGAGTAATGTTATATTCTTAAATATGACCAATTTTGTGAATGTTATCATACTGAGAGCCAATAAAATGGTTTTCGTTTTTAATATCTATTTAATCAATAGACCCATCACCATGTCGAAATAACAATCTTCTGAGGTTGTCTACAGATCAGTTTAGAGAGATGTAGTTTATTGATATACTTATCAAGCGAATGCTTGTGTAATTTCGATATTAGATATTTTAACTGAATAGAAGTTAGAACAATCGTATCGCAAAATTTTTAAACAGTTTAATAAAGTAAAAATGAACAAACCACTAATTAGCCTATTTGGAAATATAAAAACATTTTATTTAGACCTGTACTTACTTACACCTGTTATCCCTCATGGAGAAGAATAAGCCGCTCACCAGCATTCTCCATCCAATTCCGCCCTGGAAAATCCTTTCCAGTTGTTTACAGTTTCTGTTCATCCTTTTCATGTCTGCTTCCAACTCCCGACATAGTGTGTTATTTGATCGTCCGTTTCCCTTCATGATTCCAAGTAAGCACTTGCTTCGTGATGCTGCTTTATTATTTCCTCAATGTGTGTTCTATCCACATCCAAAGTCTTTTTCTAATTTCCTCTTCAACCGGAAGCTGGTTTGTCCTGTCTGACAATAGGCTTTTGTTGATGGTATCTGGTCAGCGGACACTGAGTATATTGAGTAGACAAGTGTTTGTAAATGCTTGTACTTGTTTGATGATGGTAGTAGTAGTTCTTCACGTTTCAGCTCCGTACAGTAGGACTATCTTGACGTTCGTATTGAAGATTGTGACTTTGATGTTGGTTGACAGTTATTTTGAGTTCATTATGTTTCTCAACTGTAGGAGTGCAGCCCTTGCCCGACTCTCCTCCTTTACCCGGGCTTGGGACTAGCAGTAACTCTAGAAGAGCTACAGTCGGAGTTTAGAACTTAACAAGTTATAATATACTATGCACACTATTTGTCAGAATAAATGACATGCGTAAATTTAACAAAACTTTTGAAGCCGAACTCATTGATATAGTTTTTATTTAACTAGTACTTACCATACAGTTATTTCTTTCTTTCAGTGATTCTTTTATTCGACATTGTCTATGAAACAACACTGTATGTTCTTCTTCAATCAATATGTGTTTATTCAGTCACTATCTCCAATCATCATCTTACATCTGAAGATAGTGAAGTCACTTGGACTGGTGGCCAAGTTATAACTTGATCAATAGAATTAAATTCGTAGGAAGAAGGATTTGATATACATGACAATAATCTCTACTCAGTGATCAATCAATTGTAAATTGTTAGTGGGGATTCAGAAACTTCCACTGGAACTATGAATCCATTCCATCATTTCTTCAATTAAATTTTATCGAATTCATTAAAGTCATTGTTCACCAAAACTGAATCATATGATTAGTTTGAAACAGTAGATGAAAAGATTCGCTAGATCATACTATACACTATTTGGTGACTAATAAGATTTCTTGGGTTTATGTTTCGTATTAACAGCCATTCGTTAACAATGTTTATTTGACATCTTGACGGGGAAAATGCTTCCCACGGAGGGAGATTTGAAATTGTGGTGTTCAGAATCATACCGATTACCTGTGTTTAGGCAATACACTTTTATAATGAGACTTGGACACTTCAAAACAATATGGAATCTTCAGAAAAGAATACTATTGAAAATTGAACACAATCAAACTCCTCGGTTAAAATTTTAACTTACTACAGTTGGTTTCTGTTGAACTCCAAGATACGAAGTGATAATCTAAAATATTTAAGTATTTAAACGAATGACGAATCGTTCAGTTGTTTATTCAAGGTATTTTCCAATCGATCTTCCATTTTAAGATTGTACACAATCTCTTTAAAGATCAAAATTAGTTGATAAGATTTGGAAAAAACTGGGACTCAGAACGTTAACAAACAGGTTAAATTTATTATTTACTCAGGTTCTTGGTAAAGGTTTGTACAATTTAAAAATAGTTTTTTCATTCGAGTTGACTTAGTCCGAACGATTATCTCAAACCCAGAAACACTGGAACGTTGTCTCCTAATATAGAACTATTTATGACCATTCACCAGTAGCACAGGGTCAAGTCTGGGACGTATAGGTCTTTATGCAAGTAAAATAATTCCAGACGATTGAATCAAAATCCAATAGTCTGATTTTTTTACTTCCGTCAATCTACTATAACTTCAATCAATTATTATAGGCTACTGTCTGACTCCAAGCGCAATCAATTCCACAAATCATAACTTCCTGACAGAAATTCGAAGAACCCACCTTGCAGTAAGTCAGTAGGGAATAAATGGTTATTGAATCCTTAGATCATCTGATGGAGATTTTTATATTTTTAGGTATTCTTCTTATTCAACGAATTCTACAGTATAGAAGTGAGTAGTAGTTTATCATATGGCTTCAAAGTTAATAAAGTATACTATTAAAGTTCAACATAATACATTTATAAATTATACTTAAAACTGATTTAAAATACAAGCAGTTTCATTCAGAACTGACCAGTCAACCGAATAATATCACCCTAAGAAAATAAATCAGTATGAAGCATTGTGTTCTATGAAGCATTCGAATTATATTTTACACTATACAAAGCCTAAATATCACGATTTGGTTTTGGATACTATGGTTGATGTATATTTTTGTGGTGTCAAAATCATGGAGATTATTACAGAGATTCATAATTTTCTCATTCATACCATTAACTGAATTCAGTTAAATAGCTTTTGAAAACCAGGTTATTTTGAACATATGTTTCAACCTGGAATGGAACTTCTTAACAGTACACATTTACAACTCAATCAGATACCGAATACATTACTTTATAGCCTCATATCGAGGGTGCTAACTTCGAACCGTTGAATTGGCATTCAGTGGAATGAATTTCCAACGGAATGGTCTGAAAGTAGAATTTTTGATGTGAAACCTAAAGGTTCAGGGTTCGAGCCCTGCAAACCTGTCGGTCTTCACTACTGATGAATTTCACGTTGAGATTTTCAATAATTCTTCAGTTGAATTAAGTTTTTATGATTAATAATCTTCAGATTTAACGATCTCTATAAACTTTTTAACAGATATCCACTAAGAGTTAGGAAGGATTAAACAGCTATTTCATCACAATATGACGCTACTTACTAATGCTCATCCGCGATCCAACAAGAGATAGGACCTGAAATCTTCAGTCCCGGATGTGAGAGCCTAACTTCCAGA
This sequence comes from Schistosoma mansoni, assembly GCF_000237925.1. Lineage (NCBI taxonomy): Eukaryota > Metazoa > Platyhelminthes > Trematoda > Strigeidida > Schistosomatidae > Schistosoma > Schistosoma mansoni. The sequence goes on from NW_017386050.1 coordinate 561,603, forward strand.
CCGTATAAATATATTTCTATGTTTCAGTGATAAATAATTTTCTATTGAAAGATTATTTATACAAATGATTCACATAACATTGTTTGTTTGAATCTTCCCATTGATGTTTAGGACTACAACTGGTCAGTCTCTAATTGGCATATGTCTATACTGTGCGTATTGCCTCGATATAGCCTTAATTCACAAGCATTATAAGTAAAGATGGATAGTGGCTAGCAGTGGAATCTTGGACGCGCGTTTCGTCCTATTTAGGACTCTTAGGCCAAATGCACCTGCATCTCAGAGTTGATGTTCACTCTGGGGCTTGAATCCAGTATCTTTCGCTTCAAACGCCATGGTGTTATCCACTTAGCTACTGAGTTCTAATAGCTACTTGCTTGTGCAATAGGTTAAAAAAATGTATTCATAGAAAATAATATGATGAATAATCATTTTCTTTATTTCATAGTAACTAGATCATGATTCATATTAACTCCTTAACATAAATAATAATAATGTTAATACATTAATTATAACATTCAATTTTCAATATAGAAGAAAGATAAAGGGTAGTTTCCATATGATTTTTCATAATCATAGAAGGGTTACTTGTGTATTTTCATCATCATTGAATATCCTTTCAATAGTTACTAGGTAAAGTTAAAAACCAGTTCGATTCATTATGAAAATAGGGGGGGGGGCGGCGGAAAATACAAAAAAAAGACAAACAAACAAACAGAACAACCAACTTATGATGGTACAATAGAATGCCACATCACATGTATTTTGGATGGATTTTTAATTATTTCTTCCCATTGTTTTATACCAGTTGTTTGTGATGAATCTAATCCAATATGAATAGTACCTATAATTTGTTTCATATATAAACGATTTATATGTCTTAATTGACATATAATATGATATTTTTCAATTTGATTATAAGTAGTATTATGAGTAGTATGATCAATATTTCTTAAAGGGATACTAATTTTTTGATTAAAATATGGATTAATTAATTCTTTACGTTTATAAGTTTTTTGTCGATATAAGATCCGTTTTTTTTGTTTTAATATAATCAATATATCTAATTCATGTTGTTTTGATTTAGGTAAATAATCATCTAAATTTAATTGTCTACATTCATAGATATATACATCAATATGTGGTAGATTGTTATTTGGATAGTAACCAATACCAATACATAATTCACCAAGACCAAATTTATAACTTGTACCAGCTGTTAACCAACCTGTTCTTTCTATAATATTACCAGCATATTCACCATGATCTATATCTTTAAGATAGACTTCTAATTTACCAATACTTATATCTTGACATATATTATCATGAGCGAATACTTCAAATATAATAACAACATGATTAAGATCATATTCTTCAACATCATATGTAAAGATCTTTTTCCATACTGGCCGATTTGTATTGGATATTATATTGGTTCTTTCTTGTTTACCAATAATACGTAAATTATTATTTCCATCTAATTTAGCTAATGTAATTGTACTATATGGATCTAATGTATCAGAACTAATTGGTCCAATTAAATTATTTGCTTGTAATACACCAATTTTTAATTGTTTATGATCTATATTATATTCTAATGAGTATTCAAATGATCCATATTTATATTGTTCAATATTATGTGCTAGACCAGGTATTTCATCTACATATATACCTTTTGGACGTTTATGTAATACTTTTGGTACATATTTACGTCGTATACAAGTACGTATACATAATAGAATGATAATAATAAAGAATAAACAAGCAATACATACACATATAAATAAAAATACAGCTAATGGTTTATTAATGACATGAAAAGATTTAGTTAAGTCAATGATAAATGGATTTGTTTCAAATGCCGATGAATTCAATGTAATATTTGTTGTAGTATCAGTATTATTTAAAGGAATCATAGTACTGGCCATTTCTATAATGGTCATATTACCAATATTAAGAGATGAATGAGAAATTTGTAAATCAGTTAATCGATCATATGTTAATCCGATGGTTAGGGTAGTCCAAGTTCGATAGAGTACTAAAGTATCATTTATTTATAGATTGATATACGGATCATTCAATAATGAGGTTCAATTAATTTTTAAGGCTCCATATTCTATTTCTATGATAGTTATCATTTTGTTAAATAATATTTATGAGTAAATAATGGATTGTTTGTTTCTAAGATATAAAGAACGAAAAAAAAATGATACGCACACACACACACACAAATACTCCTGTTTTATGGGGGCGTATTTTAATTTTAAGTTGATTCGTTTATTTTTTTCTTTTTTAGGTGAGAATAACTGCACTAACCAGTAAAATGTAGTTGCTTCTATTGAATCAATTGATGTTTTGTGTTTTCTTTTTAATATATATATATTCAACAAAATAATTTTCTTTCTATTGTAAGCAAAGATGGATAGTGGCTAGTAGTGGAATCCTGTTTGAGGTGCGTTTCGTCCTATTTGGAACTCGTCAGCTGGATATACCTGCATCTCAGAGTTAATGTTCACTCTGCAACTCGAACCCAGTACCTTTCACTTCAAACGCTATCACGTTTTCCACTAACCTACTGAGTTCTGATCAATTGTAGTCCTAAACATCAATGGGAAGATTCAAACAAACAATTCTATGTGAATTTTTTTAAGGTCGATTCGTTTATAATTATTTAAATTATCCTATTGTTGATATTCAGGATTGAATTTTGATTAATCTTGGTTGGGATATGTAAATCATGTGTGGAACACCTTGATATAATCAATCATTTCACAAATTTATATAGAATAAACAATCGAATTTAGAATAGATCGAAATTGAGTTCTAAATATCAACAGTGGGATAATCCAAAACATCACAAATTAGGTTTGTATTCATGCTGGTTGCTGAATTGTGTTGGCTGTATGATCTCAGCAGCTAATTAGATCATACATGAGCGTTTGAAATGAAATGCACTGGTTCCTAGTCCTGGAGGAAATGTGAAAAAATGGATTGTAATTCTCCGTTGTTAATAATCGGAACTGTAGTTGATTAGTCTCTCCTGATACATAGACTACCTGAGTGGATCGCAATGATATAGTTCTTTTTTACATGATTTAATGATCAGAAGGAGTTTTTTGGGAGGTTTTAGTAATTTTATAGTTGAAATCATGAGCCAATTAATGGTAGACCACCATGGAAAACCTGGAAGCACTGAACGGTCGTTTTGTCCTATTTAATGAGACTTAAATGATCGTCTGAAAAATTAATGATAATTTACATCGTAAGCTGACATATAGATGGGAAACTAGTGAAAATTAGGCGGTGTTTGATAAATGTTTTATTTCGGTTTAACACTTTTAGGCAGCTGCCACTTTTTATCCTATTCGAGAACTCCAGATTCGGCCACAAACACAGTATCATTTAATTGCCAATTTATTATTTGTTGGTTGACAGTTTGAGTTCTGATCAACTTATTAGATTGAGTGATCGTTGTTGATTGTCGTTCATGAGAAACCGAAACAATTCAATCTTGACTATGGTCTCGAAAGAGACCTTTGAAGAATCCATCTAGATGACTTCTTCAGATACCTGGATTGCTAACATTTATAATATTAATAATAATAATTATTATCACACAATGAATTTCAACTCAATCATCAAAAGTATCTTGTTAACTGATTGACTTCTAGGTCCTGGATTCCAAATTATTTGTAAAATCACGGATATGGATTTTTACAGATCCTCAAACTACAATGAAACACAAGGTCAAATTTATTTAACATTCAACATCTCTCCAACTTAGAGTAGTTTGAGAAAAAATTCACCTCAAAATCATAAAATAATCCTCGCTTCAAATCTATTTAAATGTATGACCGTTACTATAAAGAAGTTAAATCTAACTGACTCAACAAGAATTCTTTATTTAGACAATCGTTATTACCGCTTTATTATTCTCTTTATTCAAACATACAAATATTGGTACAAAGGTGCACCAGATATATATGCGCCACACAAATCGAATGCGATTTGTGGGAGGGCTGTGATACTGCCAAGCTGCCCAAACCGAAACAGGTGGTTTTCTTAGAAGACCACACCCCGAGCCTTTGACCTAAAGATCTGATCCACATGGCAGTGTAGCATCTTAAGGAGATGCAGTCCCATGGTAGACAGCGACCAACAATTGATTCATACACCATTTATTCCTTCAGGATACTGGAGCCAGCCTATGTGCACCATTGGTTTGGAATCAGGGTTTTCCAACTCTCCTAGGTGAACTTTCTGTGTCCACCAACCCGGTTAAAGTGCCAGACATTCGCTTTTCGTCCTCTCAATTTCGTAAACAACACCCCCGCCACGAGAAAACAGTGAGTAGGACTTTCCTGACAGAGGCTATATACGCGTGGCCGTGTGGGAGCATTTCGAGAAGGAGGGTGGCCCCTCCCCACTCTCGACCGTACCAGGGCATTTGGGGGCGCACTCGACAATGTGAGATTTTTAAATATCTCATTACTGTATATTCTAATAATATTGTCAATATCAACGTTGCCTACTACAAATGAATGAGAATTCTTTTATTAACCCTTGTTCTTTAGTAATGGACAATAACATTTGAATTTTAAACCAACATTATGCATTGAAACAAGGACATCAACCTTTTCACATTTAAAGTAGTAATCTTGAAAATGCAATAATAAATTGAGATAAATCTACAAAACAATGTTTCCATTAGTAGTTACTTGTCAGTTTGTATTATAAAACTCACTAATTTCTATGCTGAAATGTATGTTAAATCCATTGATAGAGGGAAGTGGTAATTTTAAAGAAATTAAGCTTTGAGTAAACTTGTCATAAAATCTAGGATAGGCATTTCATCCTAGTCGATACTCGTTAGCTGGATGTACCTGGATTTCAATATTTATATTTATATATCGAAGCAATCCTTTCACTGTGGATGTACATATGCTAACAAATGCAGATTGTATGGACCAACGGATAACAACAACGGATTGATCAACCATGACTAACACCTTTATAACCATTGAACAAGTTAGTGACGACCTGAACTCAGCATATTAATCGACATAGAGTTGATGTTCAAAAGAAAAGTCACTAAATTCAAGTCTCAATGCGAATATCTGTACTAAGGTATAGATAAGTCATAAACAGAACAAAACTTTGGTCTTGGATTCCACTTCTAACCATCATCATTAAATGATTCAGCAGTTCATTATTAAAATATGAAATGATAGATTCAATTCGATTTTATTTCTTATTCATTAATTTTAATATGCTTAGGGTAAAGCAATATCAAAGTATGCCTAAGGGCAATTTCTAATACATTTTATATAATTTATTATTTAATCCTTTTAATTATGGTAAATGTTCAAGGGAATAACAAAATGGTACATGAGAATGGATGTATAATTATCAAAAGTCAATGAACTGGTAATATATACATATACATTTTATAAGCATAGAACAACCTACATGAAATTCGTTCCCTGAAGACCTAATTGATCCGTACACTGATGAGTCTGAACTATGTGGTTTACTGAGATCTAATTCAATTTATGCATAATTGATATGATAGGGCTTGTACATCTCATATATATAGTGGCTTTAATGCCTCCAAATGCCCTGGTACGGTCGAGAGTGGGGAAAGTCCGCTCTCCCTCTCCAAATGCTCTCACATGGCCACGCGTATATAGCCTCTGTCAGGGAAGTCCTACTCACTGTTTTCTCGTGGCGGGGGTGTTGTTTACGAAATTGAGAGGACGAAAAGCGAATGTCTGGCACTTTAACCGGGTTGGTGGACACAGAAAGTTCACCTAGGAGAGTTGGAAAACCCTGATTCCAAACCAATGGTGCACATAGGCTGGCTCCAGTATCCTGAAGGAATAAATGGTGTATGAATCAATTGTTGGTCGCTGTCTACCATGGGACTGCATCTCCTTAAGATGCTACACTGCCTTGTGGATCAGATCTTTAGGTCAAAGGCTTCGGCTGTGGTTCCCTAAGAAAACCACCTGCTTTAGATTGGGCACCTAGACAGTATCACAGCCCTCACACAAATCGCATTCGATTTGTGTGGCGCATATATATCTGGTGCACCTTTGTACCAATATTTATGTGTTTAAATAATAATAATAATAGTGGCTTTAATTGCCTGTCTTATAAGTCTTAAATTTTGGTAGAGAGAAATAGAATTGTGTATGTATATTCATTGCTTTTCAACGTACATGATGAGTTCCATTAAATATGATTGATAATTACATTTCCAAAAACTTCCGCAGAATTCCATGGTCACAAAGTTTTCTATTACCTGAGTATGTAACGTCGTTCACTTTCGCGTAATTGATAAGACGTTTTTTAAATAAACACTTGATGAAACTCCCAACATTTAATGAAGTTTTGAGCCATCTTATCAAAATAAAATGAACCTAATCCAGTCGATAATTGTATGTACAGACAGTGATAGGTTCACTCAAGTATTCAAACCGAACTTATGAGCCACTCATAAAATCTAAATTCCAAATAAATGATTTACCACTGAGATCATGAACCAATCAATGTTAGATCACCATTGAAAACCTGGAAGTACTGAACGGCCGTCCACTGATGAGGAACCACATACTAGGATGAAACGGCCATTCAGTGCTCTCAGTTTTTCAACAATGATCCGACATTGATTGGTTCATGATTTGAAAGAAATTCAACAATCTCCACAGCCCCACACTAAAAGTGATCTATCTACTGCTATAAATAAGTATTTTATAACCCTCAATTTGTAAGCTAACTAAGGTGTCTACCCTCATTATTGTACGACCAAAGATGGGGTGATTTCTGCAAAAGTTATGAGAAAGATTATTTACAAAATATACGATAAAGTAGATGGGATTAAATAGATGCGGTAATTTCACAATTGTAGTCAACAAATTTAAACGACAACTGTATACATAAAAATAAGAAAATTTTTACGAATAAACGGATAATTATTGAACAAACGAGAAATCAAGATAACTGGTGAGAACGTTAAGGGGAAACAATTGAAGTAGTGACTTGATTGAATTGACAGACTTATTTAATATTTATAAATAACAATAATGAAGAGCTATTTGTTCAAAAACGATTGATAATAACATAAAAAATAGGCGGCCTGCTTAAACATCTGGGCTACGTGTTCCTGCTATCTCGATATTTCAACAAGTCATCTAAATTTGTTTTTTTAATACATCGTAATGGCTATTAATCTCAAAACCTATTCAGGTGGGTTCCTGAAAAGTGTACAACCTTTCACTGTAAAGGTCACAAAAGGCCTAATCAGAGATATCATGTTTGCTGGGAATATGCAGCGAAAAGAATGTACATTATTCAGGTGTCGATTGACTGGACTGTTAAGTTCTAACTGGCGATCACTCAATATTTATCGTAAGGATCGACGAAGAAGTAAGAAACGGAAACTTGTTGAAGTACTTTGTGCTGAGAATTCTATATTGTCCCAAAAAATCTAATATTGAATAGAGCTAATAATAGTAATTAAAAAATAAGCTACTCAATGTTAGTAAGTAGTATAATTTACACACAAGAAAAACCAATGAGAAAGAAATGAAAATGAATCGATGGGGATTAATAGACTATACATGCCATAAATTCTGTTTATGATAATAATTAGCTTAAAACCGAATTATTTAATCAAGTTGGGATAAAGACCAAATGATTATTATTGAGATCGCGAATCGATCTAAGTAGGATAACCAATTGAAACTTGGAAGTACTGAAAGGTGTTTCACCATCATGTGTGATTCCTCAGAAGTACGCACCCGTGCCCTCTTTACTTGGGATTGGAACTCATGATTTTCGGTTTAATGAGGTAGACAGTTCAGCTTCTAAACCAATTAACCGTTAGTTCACTAAGAGTTATAGGTATGAGTTGCTAACCAATACCAACTAGAAAGAAATTTAGTTCCACGATTTCTTGCTGACTACCTCATGACACTTAATATTTTAATACATTTATGATTTTACAATAGGTGAACATCAAAGATTTAGATGAACTGACGTGTACACTGAAAACTTATATGTATGCTATGTAAACTTAGAATACACCAACGGGTTGTTTGAATTTAAATTAATAATTTTTCAAACTGGAATATGCTAATTGCGAAAAGTCTGAAGAATAGGTAAGCTGTAACTTTTACGTACTAGGATTGTGCTTCAGTAGGATCAAATCTTTGTTGCGACTTTTGGTCAATAATATGGAATATACTGACTCAGTGAACTAAATAGAGTTGATACATATATCAGGGGATCAAAGATAGAGTTAGTGATAAATATATTTATTATTAAAGGTCATTATTATTATTATTTAATTGATTAATAGTTGCCATGGATGAAGAAAATATTATATTAAATAAATAAAAGCATCTATATTTATACCAATTATAGATATTTATTGAATTTTGAATATTTTGTTTTAATTTATAAATTAAATTAAGATTATTTTTAATTTGTTTTAATTGTTTTAATAGATTATTATCATTATGATTATCTTGATTAAAACAAAAATAATGAATTAATTCAAATAATATAATGTCTACTTCATTTGAAATAAGATATTGTATATCATTGTACATTAATTGTACATGG
>NW_017386050.1:570430-602772 GCF_000237925.1 Schistosoma mansoni
CAGAATAACAGTCAAACCAAGGTCCAGGCATTTTTTTTGTAAAGAAACGAAAGGAAACTGTCGAGACATATGTAAGACCTTTCAGATATATTTCACTAAAAAGAAAAGCAGGTGAAAAACTAGCTATGGTTATGAAATGGTTTTTGTCATTGATTGACGTTAGACAATAGACTAAGGGATAGATGCTCCCTATGACTTGATTATAACTCATTTTTGAGGCCGTCAGCCTCAGGACCTAATCTCAGGCCGCATGGCGAGTATTTGAAATCAAATAATTGATATAGAAAACTTCAGTCGATCAGTGATATGAAGTGGGAATCATCTAATAATTCTGGCGGGTACGGTTGAACTCTACCATTTGGTTTCTTACTGATTGTATATCTACAACTGAGGACTTGTTACTTGTATGGTTTGGAGGATTGCCAAAAGTCATTAGTGAGCATACGTTGATTTCTATCACAAGGGGTTTTTGTGGATATTATAGTAATTTTTTAATAGTTGAGATCATGAGTTAATTGAAGTTACACTACCATGGAAAACCTGGAAGTACTGGACGACCAACTCACCCTATTGTGGGACTCCTTAGTAGTGCGCATCCGCGATCCTGCCTAGCGACATTCATTTATTTATGGTTAACAAAATATGAGAATTGGGAAAAATTGTATCATAAATTGATTCGACAATAAATAACAAATGAGGTTATGTACTAATCAAGAGGTAATGAAGAAAATAATTTATGGGTCAGATAAATAATTCAATAAAGACAATTTTCTTTTCTATGAAATAGTTTACTTAAGTTGTGCATTCGTATTTTTATATCGTGTGATGTGCGCGCCCTGTTTGATATATAACGTGGTGATTCCCGCCAATCAGAGAGGAGTGAATTATCAATCAGAGCAATGATACACGAAAGCCGTATGAGCAGTCTTGAGTACTTGTCAGTTCTGCCTTCTCCCTAGCCCAGTCAGTTAAGTCCAGAACACCAATAACAGCCTCTGCAATATGACACATTATTCTCAAACATACTGAGTTTATATACCAATCAAACAGACCACATCGTACCAATAAAATAGAAGATAACATTTGTACAAGATTTGGCGAAATGTGGCTGTGAATGCGGGGAACAGTAATTAATAAACTAGGGATAACTCAAGAATGGTAAGTCGTATAATAATAGTTCTTAGGTCAAAATAAAACTTATAATAAGAGGAACACGAATATGATTAGGTTAGTTACTTAACAATTATACAATAGGAACTATACATATCATATTGGTCCATAAATAGTCCTCAAAAGTTATCATTCATAATTCTCCACGGGATACAACAGTAACGGAATAGTGTTCGTTATTTATTGAAAATAGTTTATGAAAACTACTCTTTTTCCTCAGTATATTTTTGATTGTTACAATTAATGATGATAGACAAGACCGTTGAAAATTTTTATAGGGTCTTAGATAATGTTGAAAAGTAAATTTCAGGATATCTTTTTGATTGTGTTTCATACTGAACAACCAAAACCCACGAATCTGATTGTTATAATAGGACAAGTATTGAAAAAGTTAAAACTTATGGAATCATTTTTTCTGATTTTCAAGCAGAGATGGGTGATGGCTAACAGTAGAACTTGGGACGCACGTTTCTTTTTATTGGTGATTTATCAGCTCATTATTATTACTTGTATTTTCCTTCTATGATTAATAGATAACTGTATTATTGTATTTATACGTTTGCCGTATTGTAAGCTTCAAATGTATCTACTAACTACTGTTATGTGTTTTATTATTCCTTAATTACTACTGAATAATTATGTATCGGTTGTCTTGCTCTTTGACACTTATGATACGATTGTATTTGACATGTGGTTTCATGTTTGGTATGCTGTGTGGTCCGATAATTCATGTTACTGAGATAGATCAAGTACTGTCTGGGTGGGCTGAATGATTGAAATATGGTAATAGAAACTTGGCTGCAGACTTCTTTTCAGACTCACTGCTGAGCATGGAGAAAGGTTTGTAGATAAATGACCAATAGAGGTATAGCTTACGTTAGCTCAAGGCCAATTTTACAGGTCCGAAAGTATCGTCGCTTTAGGCTAAGGGCGGTTTACTGTAATTGTAGTAGCGAACATTGGGTAGAAAAAGTTATAATAAGAAATTACGATTGGCGAATTTAGCTCGTGATATCGATTGGCGTCTCGAGACATAACACTGACAGAGATAGAACATAGGACACTTCTCAAGAGTCCACAACGTATTCTGATAATGATTAGTTATATGAACTATTGATATTGTGTACTAACTTCATGGTTTTTGCATTCAGTTCTAACAGTGGAGCAATTTTCTACATCATCCAACTACTCTTGTTTTCGAACCATGTATCTAAGTTAATAGAGTGTAGGTTAAAGTTCACTTAGTAATGACTTGAACTTGATAAATGTATTTCTGAAATAAGTAAACAGTCAACATTAGTTTTACTGGTTTTAAATAAAACCTAGTTGTTCTGAACTTAGAGAGAAAGATTGTTCATTAAGCATCTTTGAGAACGTATTTACTTATTTTGTTTTCATAGTTTTAAAAATGATTATTCAGTTTAAAAGACTAGGATCGTTGAATTCTAAACTTATTTTATAACAAAATACAAATAATTACTGTTAGAAGGGTTTATATTTCTGTGAGCGTTTTAGTATATTCCTGTTGACTAACTCCAATCATCATCTTATCTCAACAGAGTGTACACAATGTTGAGTCACCTAGACTAATGGCAACATTGCAACTTGATCGATGGGATTCAATCTGCACGAAGAAGGACCTGACATACATGACAGTGATCAATTAACTGTAAATACTGAATTACATATTTTCTTCCTTATTAACAAGTTTAATTCAGTAAGGAAAGTTCTTTTCACACTTTTCAGTATTAGCTTATTACTCCAATATCCAGCTTATTTTCGTATTTATCCATAAATTCTTATTCATATTCATTTTCATAATAGAACAAATCCATTTTCACATTCACTTGGAATGTAATTAAAATCGTAAATATAATGTATCTACTCATAAGTAGTTCAAAAATATTTAGAGAAATTTCTATGAATTAAACTCATGCGTATCGCTATATCGAGGTATTACGCACAGTATGCACATATGCCAATTAGAGACTGACCATTTGCAGTTCTAAACATCAATGAGAAGATTCAAACAAACAATACTAGGTGAATTTAATCAGGTAATATAGTTCAAAATCACTAATATTGGATCGAATGCATTCACTGTTTATCTCTTTTTGGATAATGAGTTTTGACTCATGATAATTGTTATAACTTGTGACCTTGTGCCCTATCAATACATAAAGTAATGATACCGCCACTTAGAGAACACTGACTTATCGACCGAACCAATGACGCATAAACCCGTATGAGCAGTCTAGAGTCCTTATCGGTCCCTCTTCCTGCCTAGCCCAGCCTGTTGAGTCAAGAAATCAGATCTCCGCCTACGCGATATAAACCATTTATTTCAAATATACTGGGTTTATATACAAACCAAACAGACCAATCGTGCCACAAAATGGAAAACAACATTTGTACAAGATCTAGCCAAAAGTGGCTGTGATTGAGGGAGAATGTAATTAATAAACTGGGCAGAACTCCAGAACGGCAAATTGTATCATAATAGTCTATGTGTCGAAATAAAGCTTGTAATAAGAGGAGCATAGATATACATGACCTAGTTACTGACTAAGTATACATTAAGAATTTGTTCATAAGTAGTTCTCAATAGTTACCATTCATAATTCTCTTTGGGATATAACAAACTGAAAATAAAGACACTTATTATCATTAATATATATTTAAAAAATTAATAATACAAAGATCAAAATAAGTCGCAAGTTCTGTGATTTCTACAAAAATTAATGAAAAATCAGTAGTATAATTTGAATTTATATTCAGTAAAAAGTAGTATTTTCATAGTTGGAAGCGTAAGTCATTTGAAGTTAGACTATCAAGGAAAACCTGGAAGCATTGGACGGCCAACTCGTCCTACTGTGGGACTCCTCAGCAGTGCACATCCATGACCTCGCCTCGAGAGAATAGAACCCAGGACTTACCAGTCTCGCACAAGAGCACTTAGCCGATAGACCACTGAGCCGGTATCCGATAGTGTTTATGTCTAACTTCTTTGGTGGTCTAGCTTCAATTGACTCACGCTATCAACTATGAAAATACTAAATCTCCACAAAAACCCCTTCTGAAAAAGTAGTATAACAATTTTTACACTAAATTTTGTTGTATTTTAGAATATTTTCGATATTTGAGTAAATTATATGAAATGGAATAAAAGTTAAATAAACATTTTCTTTAAAAATTTCAAGTACAGTATACGAATATAGTTATATGATATCACATAATCTGTTCGGTTAAAACAACACAATAGCTTAAATAAATACTTTTCATCTATATTTAACCTAATGATTTCCTATATGGAAATCATTTAAGTCAATCATAAGAATAATGGAATCTGAAGCGAATAGTACTGGGTTCGAGTCCCGGAGTGAACATCAACTCTGAGATACAGGTACACCCAGTTGACGAGTCCCAAATAAGACGAAACGCGCGTCCTGAATTCCACTGCTAGCCACTATCCATCTTTGCTTATAACTATAAGAATACTTTTTATTATTATAAAAAGTTTATGGATATTGTTAAATTTTATAATTTACAACTTGGAATAATTTTAGTTGGACAACATTTGAAAACCAAAAAACATTAAACACTTGTTTCTTCCTGGTATGAGACTTCTGAACAATACAAATCTATAGCTTTCAGGTCTTGGATACAGTATCCAGTAGGGTCATGGGTAGACGCTATTGAAAAGTCCCATACTAAGACATGATAGGGGTTCATTGCTTCCTTATTTTCAGTTGTTATTTAACGAAAGTCATTCCATAGTATAAAACTGTAATTATCATCTTATTGTTAACTAAGCTATACTAGGAGGTAATCTGTCATATCTATGAATTAATTTTGTCACATTATATATATATATATATATATATATATATATATATATCAATATTTAATCTAAGTGTGTGTTATAACGTACGTGCCTGAGTGCGCTGTTCAACATATGACGTGAAGATGTTGCCAATTGGAGAGCAGTGATCCACTGATCGGACCAATGATACACAAAACCCGTATGAGCAGTCTTGAGTACTTGTCAGTCCTGCTATCTGCCTAGCTCAGTCAGTTAAATCCAAAACACTAATCCCAACCTCTGCGGTATGAATCGTTTATTTCAAGCATACTGGTTTTTATACCAAACAAATAGACCACATCACACCATAAAATAGGAAACAACATTTGAACAAGATTTGGCCAAATGTGGCTGTGTATGTGGGGAACAGTATTTAATAGACTCAGGATAACTCAAGAACGGCGAATCATATAATAACAGTCTATGGGTCAAAACAAAGCTTATAATAAAAAGGATATAAATATGAATAGTTTAGTTAGTTAACAACTATACAATAAAAAATATACACATAGTATTGGTCCATAAATAGTCCTCGAAAGTTACCATTCACAATTCTCTCCGGGATATAACACTATGAAATCTCTATAAAACATCAAATTTTATTCATAATAGAAATTCTTCTAGATACATTAAATTATTATAGAACTGAATTTTATTAAATTCTTCCATGTTTCTGTTACTTAATTTTCTACAAGGAACAATAAGGACAATAAGGGGGTGGATTTGCATACATATAGCAAACTACTTTTCTTTGAACCTAGTACACAACAATACCATCATACACTGTCCCATCGCCCTTGGTAGATCAGGCAACCCGAAAGTCATAAGAACACCATCGAGGCATACAACAGGCTAGGTACCTCAATTTTCTACTACATAGTAAAGTAAATTTCTATTTAACTAAATATATAATCATGTAAAGAAGAAGAGAAAGACGAAAGAACACATTACTTCGAGAAATGGAGACAGACATGAGAAGAATAAACAAAAACTGGACAGAACTAGAAAGGAAGGCCCAGGACAGAGTGAGTTGAAGAATGTTGGTCGGCGGCCTATTCTCCATTGAGAGTAACAGGCGTAAGTAAGTAAGTAATTAAGTATAATCATGTAAATATTCATAGTATGACTAAATTTCATTAAAAACAATTTAAATCATAAAAATCTTTGAAAAAACAGAGAGAGAAAAAAAAATAAAACGTAACTTAAATAACAAGAAATAGTCAATGGTCAATTTGGCAAATTTATACATTTCTAACACTATTCAATATTATCTAAATTACATGTATGGACATGGTGATTAGTATCTTTTCTGTGTGTGTGTGTGTGTAAGTGTGTATGTGTGTATGTATGTATGTGTTTACATATATTTGTGTTACATATTCAAATCTAAAACTCACACATGATTATCAATTGTGACTAAATAATTTAGTTGTTAAGCGAGAGAGAGAGAGAGGGAGGGAGGGAGGGAGAGCGAGAAACAAAGAAAAACAACAGATTTTTCTAAAGAAAATTGTTTTTTTTTTGTGGTCGTTTTGTCCAGAATAATAAAAATTTAAAATATTACCATGGATAATGTAATTTAATAATAAAAAAATCTGCACTGATTTATTAGTTAATCATTCATTCACTGCTTGTTGTGGTTGTTTTTCTTTTTCAATCTTTTAACGAACATGTTCAGATTTTTTGGTTAAACAACAACAACAACAACAACAAAAAATTGATTTATGTTACCATGACTAAATTTTTATAATTTTCAGGATAATTTTTCTTTGATAATCATATTTTTGAAAGATGAATAATATGAAATTAGTTTATTACAGAATATGACATGTACCATTTAATGTAATAGTTAAACAAGTTGTCCAGTCATTCTAAGCAAAGATTGATAGTGGTTTTCAGTAGAGACCAAGATGTGCATTTCGTCAGCTGAATGTACTTGCATCTCAGAGTTGATGTTCACTTTGTCACTCGAAACTAGTACTATTCGCTTCAAACGCAATTGTGTTACCCACTCAGCTACTGAGCTCTGGTAGCCAACATGACTAGTTTTTTAAAATAATTTTCAGGGTAATTTTTTAATAATCATATTTTTGAAAGATGAATAATATGAAATTAGTTTATTACAGAATATGACATGTACCATTTAATGTAATAGTTAAACAAGTTGTCCGGTCATTCTAAGTATAAAGATTGATAGTGGCTAGCAGTGAAAACCAAGATGTGCATATCATCCTATTTAGGACTCGCCAGCCCGATGTACCTGCATCTCAAAGTTGATGTTTACTTTACGACTCAAACCCAGTACTATTCGCTTCAAACGCAATCGTGTTATCCACTCAGCTACTGAGCCCTGATAGCCGCTTGCTTGTGAACATCAACTGTGAGAGGCAGTTACATCCAGCTGAAGAGTCCCAAATAGGATGAAACGCGCGTCGTGCATTCCACTGCTAGCCACTATTCGTTTTTCCTTTGAATGCTTGTAATTTAAGGCAATATCTAGGTAGTTCGAATATAATGCACATAAGTCAATAAGAGACTGATCAATTGCCGTTCTAAATATCAATGATTTTTTTGAGGTTATTAGCTTGGATTTCATGAGCATTTATCATTCGGATTGATTCAAACTATAGATTCTATTTCCGAGAACATTATATATATATATATATATATATATATACCGGTGGATCCAGACGGATTTTATTTGAACTGAAAAATGTTAACTTGACTGAAGCTAGAAATGCAACCTATTAGATCTCAACTCAGTGGTCTGAGAAGTGTGAACTATCCAGATGGCCTGAATGATCTAGGTTTGACCCCTGGAAGTTGTGAATACCTATTAGTGAGACATCTTATAATAAGATGAAATAGCTACCCAGTACTTCCTGGTTTTTAGTAATCGTGTAACTAAGGTTCATTCATGAAGTAAAACTACTAAATACTAGGTACTTGGTTAGAAACCACTGTCGTACTGTACATACTTTAATATAACTTGAATGTCATTTATCATGTTTGTGATATGTGCGATAGGTACATTGTGACTTAGTATCAAGCCAGTCATCCTTCAAACAGATTAGCTGATAAAATTAACCATGTAGTGACGTTTTGATGTAGATTGAAATATATCAGTCCTCACAAGTTTCCTAAGATCATTTATGTTGAACCTCACATAAATTGTTGCAAAATATACTTGTAGAAATATGTTTTCTATCTGGAGATAAAAATAACTCTAATATAACCAATTTGTCAAAAAAGCACATTCCTTTCAATTTAAAAACTTAAAATAGAAGAATCTCTATTGCTAACAACTATAATAGGAATTATATACTAATAGAAACTTTCATGTTGGAGAGTTTAACCACTAAACTGCTTTTGTCTTCTTTTCTAACTTGCAGAGTTCATCATACTAAATGGGTAATTTAAGACGACTTTAAAGTGTCAAGATAATTTATACCAACTAAGCTTATTGATTTTAATCACCATAAACCGAATGGTAACCAATAGACTTGTTCCATATTTCATTAAATACTTAACGCATATAAATATCATTTGTACTAAATTAAATGATGATACATGATGTGTTGAAAGCATATTTTCATTCAAAACTTTAAGCTGTTAGCAGATCAAGCTAGGTGTTATGATAAGTAAATATTGTTAAGTTATTAAATTGTATTAGAATGAAAGATTTTGAATTCAAATCAAAGTGAATTCTCATTGTATTTCATTGGCTTAGCGACAAGTAGGATATCCAAGGGATAAAAAAGCAGCTTTTTTTTCACAAAGAAAACTGTATTCACTCATCCTACAGAATGCAACTGAAAACTGGGACAATACTTATTCAGGCAGAAATATTTTGAAAATCCTTGGTTTAATTTTGGGTAGATTGTATGGAATTGAATAGATTTCCTTTTGGTTATTCAAGAATCACTGTAGGATCCAGAATACCTTCAGGTCAGACAATAGATTATTTGGTTAAAGTGTTTAACAAGAAAATGTTTGCAAAATGCAACTACAACAATACCAATTACCTTTACCTAAATGTTTTCCCTCGAAGAATCAGTATGATTTTAGTTAATTTTCATCTATAAATTATGTCAGCTTGTGAATTGTTATCAACCATGAAGCACCAGAATATTTTTTGCCTTCCAGTTTAAAACTCCTTAGAAGTGTTTAATTATAAATTCAACCGAGATGAAGTCCAGAATTTGTAGAATAAGTGATGAGCAATCAACTACATGGAGAATACTGTCAGTTTTTCAACGTCAGCCATTATTTTTACCCATATCTAATCTTATTGGGGAGAATCTATCTCACTACATAGTGTCATTTATAGATCACCATTTTCTACTAGAAATAAGGTTCATATAAAATTTATCCGATGAAAATGTGAAATGTAGGAACTATCGAGGCTAACTTTGGTTGCCAAACATTGTATGTGGATGAGAAAACAGATGAAAACAAAAATCAAGCACAAGTTTAAAAGTTGTTGATCATCTGATGACCTGGATACTGTGCCAGCTTAGATTTCACTTCAGTTTGGTTAAACATTAAGAAAAATCGTATCATAGAAATTTTAGTGAAAAATCTGCGATGATCCGAAAAAATCAATTAAAAGGATTTTCAATTATATATTTTTTAAATTTTGTAACTCTTCAATTATACACTATAGTTTACTTTACAGGACAAAGGTAATCATTCTGTCCGGTACTAACTTAACATTAGGTGCATTATGAAATGCACTTCACTGGTTGCAGATTCTGAGACGCTGACCAAAAGAACAGATGCATTTGTGTACAACGAGATGTACGTTAACGTATGGATTAAATTACTCCAATATGACGAACAACGGATTCACAAATGATACTACATGAGAACCGTTCTATAATTCAAAATAACTGTAGTAGGAAATATTGGTTATCGAATTTCAACTTAGTGGTTTATTACTATCATGTTTATTGCAAAAACAGTATGGCAGAATCATCGATGAATAAGGATGTGGATGTAAAGGAAAGGATCGGTAAAGCTAAGGTAGCATTCCTACAACTGAAAAACATATGGAAATCAAAACAACTGTCTGCAAGCCAACATCAAAGTCACAATCTTCAATACGAATGTCAAGACAGTTCTATTGTATGGAGCTGAAAATTTGAGATTGACCACAACCATCATCAAACAAGCATAATCATTTGCAAACGATTGTCTACACAACAAACTCAATGTCCGTTGACCAGATATCATCAACAACAGTCTATTGTGGGAGAGGACAAACCAGCTTCCAGTTGAATAGGAAATTAGGAAAAGTTGTTGGAAGTGGATAGGACACGCATCGATGAAATCATCAAACTGTATCACGAAGCGAGACAGACATGAAAAGGATGAATAGGAACTGTAAACATGTGGATATGGATTTCTGATTACAGAATTTGATGGAGAATATTGTCCCTCCACGGGGGGGGGGTAACAGGTGTAAGTGAGTAATAACGAATGTTTAGCATATGTTATTTTGTGATGTTTAACTAAAAGTTCAAAATGTAACCGAAATCATAATCAGCAGAATAGGGATACAATATGTATGAATCAACTTAGTTAAGATCGATGTGTGTTTATATGTTGGGAAGTAATAATTCAGGGGTTATGTAAAGGTAATGAACTTAATAAGTGATTTGGAAATCGCTCAATTGATGACATTACTTTCATCTTTATTTATCGTCATGAAAAGAAAGATAGCTGGATTAGTTGCAGAATCGTTCGTTAATAAAAGTTATTTTGTTATTTGTTACTACATGCTTCTGAAAAATGGGATGTCATTGACAATGCGTTAAAAGTGCATTCTAATGTTTTATTCGATGTTTGTAACTTTTAATTAGATTGATCATAGTACTATATTATGATTAGACACTGAATAAACGATAAATTTCTGAGATAGTGAAGGTAAATGTTGCTATGGCGATATTTATTTTGCAACTAATTCGAATTATCATATCCATTTCAATAACATAACTATGACATTTTGATATCATCAAAAACTATCCAGTCTTCATGGTTGACTTTAACAGGGTAACTTGGTTAAACCTATTGAAGTAATGGATCAAACAGATATGTTAAGAAAATTTATACATTTATTCGATTACTTCTATTAATTAGTAGTACATTTAACAATCCTCTCAAAGGCCTTAGGATCGGTGAGCTTTTCAAGCCGAACTACAATCTGGTAACGTCATGTAGACCTCTCATAGACTAGAAGTATAAGACACCTTTTTAATTAATTAGAATTTAATTGCAGTGGAACAAAAGAATCCCTAAAAAGAACCGAACTTTTACGAGAAATGACTCAAAGAGTTAGGTGTTAAATGTGGGTGATGAAGTGGGGCAACTGAAAATTAAATGTAAGAAATGACCAAGATAAACAATTTAGCACTGTAATTCAATTCGAATACCAACATTTATAACAAGGTAAGTATTTTCTTTGATAAACAAAGTAATTATTTATTATGTATATCGGTGTCACTGCTGGAAATTCATATAAATTCTTGATGACTACGAATATCTTTGATTTAAAGCAAGACAGCTCATGAGATTTGCATTAAGTGTAACAATCAAGTAAATCGTCTTATAAGAGTTACTTTGAAACAGCGTTTCATTTAAAAAAAGATGAATCTAGTTATATGCTAACTTGTGTTTACTGATTACTGAGAAGCAACCAATGTTATGTTTCTCTAGTCCTGATCGAATTCTATTGATCAAGCTGCAATGTAGTCATTAGTATTAAGGAGTGGATATCATATGTTCTGTGTTACGTCGTTAGACGATTGGAAGTAGTCACATGGATTATCAGAGCCTTGATTACACTCTAGTTGGAAATTAACATCTCAGACTGTGAATATTGGTGGGGTGGGTCGAATGCTATGAGAAACATCAGTCCCTTAAATATTGTAGATAGGCTTCTCTTACTAGCTACAATCAACACAAAACATAAGTCAAGTAGAGTTCGCTGCCAGTTATTTCAACTCACATAAATGTTTATCTAAAAAAACAATAGAAATGTGGCCAATGAAAATAACGTGAGGAGTAAAATATAGCTTGCTCAATGAAGCTAGACCAAGTGCGTTTCATTGAAATTTTTTTTATTGCTAATGTGGGCCAATAGTTTATCTGACTTACAGTACTTTGTTAATGATCTGATTGAGCAATAGTAATATATATTCAGATTAAAACATATCAGACTGAAATATAATGGTCGATAACATTTATATCATCAAAAGCATTTAATTAATAGGTTTCTTAATTAAACTGTAGATTCAATCAGAAATTTATATCTACTCGTAAAACAATAAAGCATTGAGTAATCACTGTGTTCTAGTTACTCATATTCAGTTTATGCATTATATATTCATATATACTACTTATAAATGTACTTTTAACTGTAAGATACAAATATTTCATTATCAGAAAGGGGGTTTTGTGGAGATTCTAGTAACTTAATAGTTGAATTTATGAGTCAATTGAAGCTAGACCACCAAAGAAAACCTGGAAGCACTGCACGACCGTTTCATTCTATTGTGAGACTCCTCAATAGTGCGCATCCACAATCTCGCATCACGAGATTCGAACCCAGGACCTACCACTCTCGCGCCAGAGCACTTAACCGATAGGACGAAACAGACGTCCAGTGCTTCCAAGTTTTCCTTGATGGTCTAGTTTCAATTGATTCATGATTTCAACTATGAAACTACTGAAATCTCCGCAAAAACCCTTTCTGATTTGCTTAAGTGTTTTCCCATAGATAAAACTAAATTACATATTTCCCCATGTATACACTAATATCACCCAATTAGAATAAGATTTTCACAAAACATTAACTAGTTAGCAACAAAAACAACAACATAGAAGCTTATTATCAACACTGTATTTTATAATTCAAAATATCACTAAAACACTTTCCATTACACTATTACATAACAATGGATAAGGATGTTTACAAGTCATTACATCATATTGATTGATTTCAAAAATGATCAAAACATAACCAATCTAATAGAAATGAATTTTGTTTTATTGGAATTGCATAAATTGGATGCCATCTAACATGTAATTTATCAGGGAATTTTAATAATTCATCCCAATGTTTAATACTTTTTAATTGAAATACATCTTGACCAATACATACTTCACCAATTACATAGTTCCCCGTATATACAATAATATCACACAATCAGAAGAGGATATTGATAAAACATTAACTAGTCAGCTAAAACAAAATGATCATGAATAAACTGTGGTTTAAAGTCATCTGTGGTAGAATAGCCACTACCGATAGATGTCTTTTAATTTTTTTTAGCCATATGTCACATTCGTGAGTTAATACAAGGCAAACTGTTACATAAATTACTCATTCAAACTAATTTTTCAAATGCGCAAGATTGGTAGATCCTGGGTTCGAATCTCGGGGAGTGGGATCGTGGATGCACCCTGCTATGGAGTCACACAATAAGACGAGTTGGCCGACCAGTTCTTTCAAGTTTACCTTGGTTGTCTAGCTTCAATTGACTCATGATTTCAACTATGAAACTACTGAAATCACCACAAAACACACAGATAAAACTAAATTACATATTTCTCCATGTATACGCTGTATACATGTATACATAGAAGAAGATTTTCATAAAACATTAACTAGTCAGCAACAAAAAAAAACATGGAAGCTTATTATCAACACTGTATTTTATAATTCAAAATACCACTAAAACACTTTCCATTACACAATTACGTAACGATGGATAGGGATGTTTACACATTTTACAAAAACAAAATAAAAGCATTTCAAGTGGTTACATCATATTGATATATATATGATGATTGATTCAATCGATTGATTACATCATCTATATATTGATTGATTGATTTCACAAAGGATCAAAACATAACCAATCTAATAGAAATGAATTTTGTTTTATTGGAATTGCATAAATTGGATGCCATCTAACATGTAATTTATCAGGGAATTTTAATAATTCATCCCAATGTTTAATACTTTTTAATTGAAATACATCTTGACCAATACATACTTCACCTACAATTCTTCGATAACGCCATTTTTCCACTTGTCTTAATTGTATAATAATTAATAAATTTTTTAAATATTTTTCTTTAATTTTAAAACAAAATTTTTCATTAAAATATGGATTAATTAATTCTTTACGGGATTGTGTTTTATATTTTTGGAGTAGACGATCATTGTACTTAATATAAGTCACAATATTTAATTCAATAGATGAAAATTTCCATTTTTGTTTATAAGTAGTATCTTCATTATCATCATTAGTAGTAGTATCATTGAAATATTGATTTAAATTTAAATTTCTTATTTCATATATATATAAATTAATATTTAAATGATTTGGATCATAAATTAAACCAATACAAATTTCACCTAAAATATGATTATGATAATTAGGATTATTATTGATTGAATGATTAATCAATAACCAATCAGTTTTTTCAAAAAATTTACCAGCATAATCACTATGATCTAATTGATTTAATAATATAAATAATTTACCTAAATTAGTATCTAAATATTGATCATTATAATTAAATATTTCTATAATAATTATAATATATTTTAATTGATTTTTTTTTAATTTATATATAAATGATTGATTCCAACATGGTTTATTAGAATGATGTATAATATCAGTTCTATATTGTTTACCAATCAATTTTAAATGTTTATCATTAAGATTGGGATCAAGATTAGGATCAAGAATATTAGATGGATTATTCAATTGTGTATTATTATCATATTTCATTAAAGAAATGGTTGCATAAGCATTTAATGGTTCTTGTTTATCATTAGGGATTATCAAATTATTGGCTTGTATAATACAAATTTTTAATTGTTCTTCTTTTATATTATAACTTAATGAATATTCAATTGTACCATTATTATTATGTAATTCATTATTGGGTTTCATTAATCCTGGTATATCATTAACATAGATTGGTTTCTCTTTTTTTTTATATTTTTTTGGCATATACTTTTTACGTATAAATGTACGTATACATAAGATAGTTAATATAATAAATGTTAAGCATAGAATACAAATGATCACCAAGATGAATATAGCTAATGAGATATTGGATACATGAAATGTTTTAGTTAAATTTAATAAAAATGAATTTTGGGGTAATGAATTATTCTTGAGGGGGGATGTTTGATTTAGATTCGGTCTATTCATAGTAATATTCATTTTTTTTTAAATTTTTTTATTTTAGATAGTATCCAAGTGTGTTTTTTTTTATTTGGTAACTGTTAAAACCAATTTAATAGTTTTTAATGTGGAAAAAATGGTTTTTATGATATTTAAAGAAAAAATAAAATCAAATAAAAGGAATCTATGAAGTATTCATGATTGGTTAATCATATTAGGAATTTGATTGGTCTATAGTTTAAGATGAGTTATGAAAATGATTAGAAATGAATAAAATATTATTATTATAAATAATCATTGGTATCTGATTTTATTTGTTACATTTGTACATGACTTAGAGAGGTAAATCCTGGAGTTCTAGTGAGAAGTAGTGACCAGTGGAGTTCAAACCACGTCTGATGTAAGATAGGAACTCACTGAAGACAATTAGTGAACGGTCACTCAACTTTGTGGGTTGGTAGGAGTTAGACATTAACACCGTTGGATGCCGACCGGCTCAGTGGTCTATTGGTTAAGTGCTCTGGTGCGAGACTGATAGGTCCTGGGTTCGAATAAATTATTATTATAAATAATCATGGGTATCCTATTTTATTTGTTCCACTTATACATGAATAATTTTGATAAATCAATTATAAGTATGGGGTCGTGGAGATGGTTATGTTTTTGATTGAGATCATGAATCGATTGATGTAAGACCACTTTTGAAAGCTTGGAAGAACTGGATAGTCTTTTCGTTCTAGTATGGGACTCTTCAGTAGTGATCATCTACAGTCCTTCAGGCAAGAATCGAACATAATACACTTGATTTTACATGCAAACGCTTCATCTTTTGACCACTGAACCGGCACCAAATGCTGTTGATTTTTGGAGCATTTAATTACCGAGGACAATGAAAGATGGTCGCTCAGCATCGTGGGTTGATTGGGGTTAAACATTAACACTGATGGATGCATGCTCAATGATCTAGAGATTAGGTGTTCGCACGCGAGTCATAAGGTACTGAGTTCGACTTCTGCGTGAAGCGCTGTGGATGCTCACTCTTGAGGAGACCAATAGTAAAAGAATCGGCCATCCAGTGCTCACACAATTTCAATCGTGATTTAACTTAGTTCCGTGATTTCATTGAAACAAACAAATATTGTTAACTTTACTCTTCCATATTAAAAGTATGAAACCGTTAAGTTTGTTTTCTAAAGAATTGGCTTATACTACCTCACGAAATCTCAGAAATATAATTTTCCAATCTTTGGGGGCCTTACAAATATACTATTTCTATTATTAGTGCGTTGTCATTATGTAAAGTCCTGAATACCAGAACGATATATATATATATATATATATATGGTTCTGCAAGTAAAATTTCAGTCAATAACTCGGTTTAATTCAGTATCTTATAACGGTTTGTATATAACGCGTTAACCCTGACGATGCTACTCTAGATTTTAAATTAAGAATCAGATTAAAAAAACGACTTGTAACGTTATTTAATCACATTATTTTAACTACTGAAAATGATTTAAGTAACTACTAAACATTTGTTTAAATAAAGGTTTATCAGAACTCCGTTTATTACGTTGGTATAACACTGAGAGCAGTTATCATTACATAAAACCAACATGCTGCTGATATTACTATCAATGATTCCAGCTCACATCAGCCTCCTTTTTTGAAAAGTCTGTTTTATCCAAAACTTCAATTAAAACTCAGATTTCAGAAATTATATTAAAAGCAACCAATATGTCAGGGAAATCAAAATTTTGGTAAGGGATTATACAGTTAGGAAGTAATTGTGCTTAAAAAAGGGTTTAAACCGAGCATTGTCGATTAACAGAAAACTGCACAGCAATGACAAAATTTGGCAAATAATAACGATATCTACAATTAACTTAGTACACAATAGAAAATTCATAGAAGCTTTAAGCTTTGAAAAGTGACTAATGAAAATATCGACTATACTATATTCTTAAAGAACATTAACTTGCTTTTAAAGGGCTACTGTTGGGATCCATAACGTTCATTTCATCCTATTCGGAACTAATCTGATGGATGTACTGGGTCTTTTGTTTTAATATTTACATCGGGACTCGATCCTGTTACCTTTCACTCCAAACTCTAAGTGGATATATCCATTTAGCTACTGATCCATAACCTATCCATTCTATGAAAATATCCGACAAAATGGCTATATCAATGTAGTCTATACTGAATGTACACAACAACATAAACTAATAAAAATTCGGTCGTAAATATCAACAACCAGTTAATAAAAATCCTTACTATTAATTACATTAATTTACTGTGTTTAGACAATTATTAATTTTTTACTACTAACAGGAAACATACCGTGCTAGTATTGCGTCATCAAACTTCAAATTTGGTAATATACCCACAGAAGTGTATCGACAACAGTGGATTCTGTTTACGTAAAGACCTTTTTTTAAAATGTCTACTTTTAACTACCTCGCTTAATATGACGTTGGATGGAATGCTTTTTGAGAATCAGAATGTAATTTTTATTTTTCGGTATAAAAATCTAGATAGTATTAGTCTTCTTTCATAAAAGGGATAGATATGAAGTTGTAATGACTATATGGGTTATGCTACTTATACCTATCGACATAAGTAGTATATAACACTAATTGGATGTGGAAAACCTGGCAACAGAAGGCTATGAAGGTATATTTGGCGGAAACAGAAACAGGATTAGAAAGTAGTCGTGAATCGGAAGAATCATACAGAATATGATAGACAAATGTTGGTAGTTCGCAAATGAACTTTTTAATGTATGGTTTTCATTTTTTACCAAGATACTCCGTAGTTCTCGTCATCTCCACCTGTGTTATAACTGTAGTTCAATTCCAGTAGACATCTACTACTTGACGTGATTTATATATCACATATTTTTTTCTCATCACTGAAACATCAAGACTGTTTACATATAAGTATTGGTCATTGTAAGCAGAGATGGACCAGTTGCAGTCCTAACACATCGATGGGAAGATTCAAACAAACAATACTAAGTGAATTTAATATTGGTCATTATTTTGTTTTCACTACGAAAGTAGCTTTTAAAAGTTATTTGTTTGTTTATTCTACCCGAGAAGGTCATGAAATTTAAGTTTAAGGTCACATAATATTCAATTTATTGATTTCAAAATGGATTTTATTACTTGATTGGGTGGTTCTTTATTACACAAGTTAATGTAACTAAAATTGATTATAAAGAGTAGTTATAAAACATAAACATCAAATTTCCAGCTTATTATTCAATTTCTCAATGAATCACCAACAACTAGAACTTCACGTGGTATTGTTTGTTTGAATCTTCCCATTGATGTTTAGGACTTCAACTGGTCAGTCTCTAATTGGCATATATGCATACTGTGCGTATTGCCTCGATATAGCCTTAATTCACAAGCATTCTAGGCAAAGATGGATAGTTGCTAGCAGTGGAATTTAAACAGTGAATTTAAACTTCACCCCATTGCACAAGCAAGTGGCTATCAGGACTCAGCTGAGGGGATAACGCGATGACATTTGAAGCGAAAGGTACTGGGTTCGAGTCCCAGAATGAACATCAACTCTGAAATGCAGGTACATCCAGCTGATGAGTCCCAAATAGGACGAAACCAGCGTCCTGGATTCCACTGCTAGCCACTATCCATCTTTGCTTAAACTGAAACTTCATTTAACTGTATACATGGTATCTGTTCCTTATTTGAAAGTATCTAAACTAACATAATTCTCATCTCTGAAAAAGATATTCAATAAGAACTATGAGTGTAACAGTTAAATCATTTGTCTAATTATCAGATTTATAAATCAAATCATGATTATTTATCATGTAAACATGCCGTTAAATATTCACTGAGTTTCAGTTGAGTTAACCTCATCTATTAAAAAATATATTTTATTAATTATTATTATTAGTTGACCTTATTATGCAATTAAAAGAGCATATGATTATATGTGTTAATTTTTTAAAGTTATTTAACAGCTGAATTCATTAGTTATTTAAAGCTAGACCACCATTGAAAACCTGAAAGTATTGGACGGTCGTTTCGTCCTAGTATGAGACTCCTTGATAGTGCGTATCCAAAAGTCTGCTCGCAGGACTCGGACTCAGGACTTGCGCGTGGACGCTTAACTTCTAAAACATGGAGCCGGCATCCAACGGTGTCAATGCCTCACTTCAACCAATCCACGAAATTGCGCCACCATTCATCATTGTCTTCAGTCAGTAACTGCCTCAGAACAGACACGGTTCAACTGCACTAGTCACGGATTCTCACTACAACTCCAACAAATCCATCTGGAAGCCAGTCACTAGTGAGCATATGATAATAATCAGTATAGGGTTGTGGAGATTGTTCAGTTCAGATTGATATCATCAATGTTGGATGAATGTTAGAGCAGAATTGAGAAGCTGGAAGTAGTGCACTGCCGTTTGGTCGTAGTATCGAACTGGTGAGCAGTACGTATGGACGATCCTACACGTGCGACTGAAATTAGGGACCTTAAGTTTCACGCGGAAACGCTTAACCTCTAGACCACTGAGCCCACATCCAACAGTCTTAATGTCTAACTTCAACCAATCCACGAAATTGCGCCACCATTCACCATTGTCTTCAGTGAGTTACTATCTCACAACAGACCTAGTTGAACTCCACAAGTCACTGCTTCTCACTAGAATTCCAGGAATTCCATCTTGAAGCTAGTCACTAATGAGCAGATGATGATTATTATCAGTAGGGTGGTTTTGTAAAGATCTTAGTAATTTAAAGTCACTTTAATATATTTAACTTGGCAAATATATTCTGAAATTTTATTAGAATTATTATATTATTCATTGTCATATTGGATTAGTTGATAAACCGATGTGATTCACAGAAATTCCCCATTTCAATAAATTTTCTATGACAACAATTGTAACTCATCAACTTATAATGAATTGATTGATAGATATACTACCAGAAGGGGTTTTGTGGAGATTTTAGTAATTTTTATATAGTTGAGATCATGAGTCAATTGAAGCTAGACCACCATGGAAAACCCGGAAGCACTGGACGGTGGTTTCATCCTATTGTGGAACTCCTCGGCAGTGCGCATCCACGATCTCGCCTCAAGAGATTTGAACCCAGGACCTACCAGTCTCCCGCCAGAGCACTTAACCGATAGACCACAATAGGACGAAACGACCGTCCAGTGCTTCCAGGTTTTCCCTGGTGGTCTAGCTTCAATTGACTCACGCTTTCAACAATGATAGATATACGCTGTAATTCACCTTGTATGTACTATATTAATGTAATTTTCATTAAATGATCAAAAAATTTTTCTCACATGTTCAATCATTTCAGAAACAATAAAATGATGAAATTAAAAAAACCAAACTATTTTTCATTTTTGAATTCACTTAGTATTGTTTGTTTGAATCCAGCTGACGAGTCCCGAATAGGACGAAACGCGCGTCCTGGATTCCACTGCTAGCCACTATCCATCTTTGCTTATTTTTCATTTTTGTTTTTTTCCGATTACATCATGTTTTTTTTTAGTTTTTAGAATGGACTTTGTCACCTTATTTTCTTAGAAACCGATTAATGTACTCATATACATATAGTGAATCTGTCTTATTCATTTGGAAGAAATTTACTTTCCATTCTCATCATCACGTTTATATTTTTATATTAGTCAAGTTATGAATGATATTTGTTATTGGTATATAATTAGATATAGTATAAGGTAGACGTGGATTAACTTAAGTTCATACCAAACATACTATCTGGGTATGGTATTGAAAATTGACTAATCACTAAGTAGTTATCAATGTCAGGCTTGCCTGTTTATTTTAGAGTTGATCGAGTCCTATCGAACGACTTCAATAGTCAAGGTAACTAGATATCACATGCACTATGTTGTGATGTGAGGTGATGGTTGGTGGTAGGTAATCATGGACATATGTTTCGTGCTATTTCGTACTCGTTAGTAAGGCCACTGATGCATTCAATCTCGTTTCACCTTGGTATATTATAAATTAAAGCTGAATTTTTTTAGGTGTTATAAAAAATCATATTTGCACATCTAACTGATTTAGATATGTATGTTTTGTTTAAACTGAATACTTCAATGTGAAAAATGTAAAAAGAAATTCCTATGATCTGAATTCATTATACCGAGAGTATCGGCTGTCGAAAGATAACAGATGACTGATAAATATCATGAAACTTACCTTACAGAATAGATGGATTGTGACCTTCAGTCAAATTTAAGACAGTGTTCCCAGGTTTTTAACTTAGATTGACTCGTGATTTCAATTGTAAAAGTACTACTACCTCCACAAATCCCCATACTGATAATTTTGATTTATTTATTTGCCGTTATGAAATAAGGAAACAATTTGAAATCTTTGCAGAAGTAGTTTTCTCAAAGTTTAAAATGTTTAAAATAATGCATTTTTATATTTTACATTTGAAATCTTTTTGTCTACACGTAACAGCGACTGGATTTTAACCGAAACCTTTCTCTGCTAACACATAACTTACTTACGCCCGTTATCCCTCATGAAGGAGCATAGGCTACCCACCAGCATTCTCTATCCAACCCTGTCCTGAGAAATGCTTTCCAATCGTTACCAGTTGCTAATGGTTCTTTTGATGTCCGCTTTAAATTTCCGATGCAGTGTGTTTTTTGGTCTTCTTCTTTTCCATTTCCCTTCACCTGTAGCTCTTCTAGAGTTACTGACAGTCCCAAACCCGGGTAGAGAAGGAGGATTTGGTATGAGGTCAGAAACCTAGTTCCATAGAAAATAAACTTGCTAGAAAAACGCTAACCAGAATAAACCACATAACGTAGGATGAAGTTCTTCGACACTCATTAAATATTTAAGTTATGTATTGTGTCTAACATTTTTGGTTGTTTTACTCGTCATCAAGGGAATAAGTGCTGAATATCGGAGTATCATTTTCTTAAATATTTCATTTCAAGGGTTTGAAATCATTCACAAATACCCTGTATGAACATACTAGTGTAGTACAGCCCAACGTCTAAGATAGAAAACACAAATATATATTGAAATTTAAGAAATTAAATGAACTCTATACTGTAAATGACTCTCTGATATGCAGGATTTATCTACTTAATGAAGGGGAAAAAATCCGAAAGTGCTGATTAGAATACATCTCTTAAATATTGAAAACATGACACATAATCTAAACCGATACTTTCTGTTATATCTTGAACTTAGATTCTTAGTATGTCGCGTATAACTTGGGCACTCGAACACTAGAACCTCCCTAAGTCGCAAAATGAGAAGACAAAAGACTAGTAAGTAGGAATGTTATTCCCGAAAACAGTGTCAAATATAGTACAAAAATCTCATGTATTTATAGTTTTTTTTGGCTGAAATTAAATCATCATTTCGTGCAGCCAATAGGCACATAGGGGGGTACTTCTTATTCATCCAATCGGGAAGCTACACGTTCATATTCTAAAATGTTCATCTAGCGGTGATTGGATGGAATGTCTTCAGCTCTTTCTAGGCTTCTTGAGTTTGCCAACGAGTCATCCTTACACTTTCTTTTGGAAAAAAATACAATTTTATTTCTCAGTTGAAAGCATGAGTCAATTGAAGCTAGACCACCATCGAAAACCTGGGAGTACTGGACTGTGGTTTCATCCTATTGTGGAACTCCTCAGCAGTGCCCATCCACGATCCCGCCTCAAGAGATTCGAATCCCAGAACCTACCAATCTCGCGCCAGAGCACTTAACCGATAGACCACTGAGCCGACCGGCATCCAACGGTGTTAATGTCTAACTTCAACTGATCCACGAAGTTTGAGCAACCGTTCACCAATTTTATTTCTAATCACCCATGAATCACAGTTCTATTCAGTTTTTGTTTTTTCTTTTGATTTCAAATCAATATCATATTGAAAGGTAGTTGGATATATGACTTGGAAATATTAACTTTAAAAGTCAATTTTCTTTAAGCTTTTATGTTTTATAACACAGATACAAAATAGTTTTTCCCCTCAAAAAAAATTTAGGTCAAATTTTAGCATTGATATATTAAAATGTAAAAGTACAATTTTCGTTCGATAATCGATATTTTCAAGGTTATCAGTTTTTAAATTATGAACATTTTGAAGTCCCCAACTGATTATGTAATAAATTACTCAAAATATTTCTATACTTTTAGCCTTACATATAGAAATTTGGTGGCAACAAATATGTGGCTATGTAGAACATATGTTCATCTTATGCGGACTGCCTCGATATTGTCTGAAGTCACAAGCTTTATAAGCAAAGATGGATAGTGGCTAGTAGTACAATCCACTGGATTCCATCTTTGCTTATAAAATATATCGTTTCGAAAAAATCCCATGAAATCCATCACTTTACTTCCAAGTTAGGGAATACGAGGCAAGCCCTAACTTGGAATCCGAAAGGGAAGCGGAAAAGAGAAAGGCTAAAGAACACGTTACTCAGGAAAGTAGAAGCAGATATGAAAAGGATGAATAACAACTGGAAAGAATTGCTTGGGATAGAGTTGGATGGAGAATGGTGATGAGCAGTCTATGCTCCTCCACGAAGGGTAACAGGCGTAAGTAAGTAAGTAATTTGTAAACACTAACAGAAAAAAATAGGATTGGTATGATTTTGACGACTGATACAGTTTGATAAATGTGTACAATTTCATGAAGTATATTTTGAGCTAAACCTATTGTTGTATGGATGAAGAAAATACAATAATAATAGTAGTAGTATGACTTCTTTTGTGTACGCAATGGTATAATGCTTAGCATCTGTAACCATGCTACTGATGAACTGCTCAGAAAAAAGTGAAGCTTCAGTGCGGTTCGTTTAGACAGCATAATTACTGTAATGAATTAAACTATTCTCAGTAGTTAGCCCTAAAAGAAGTTTCTTTTGAAATCAAACCCTAAGCCTTAAAATCTTGTGGAATCAGACGTATCCTTAGACCACTAAATTAAAATCTAAAGGCCTCCTTTTATAACTTTAGCTAATTCGTAATATGAAGTAATTATCATTTCATTTTATTGATAATATCTAGTTGTAACACGTAGAATCAGCGGTCAGAAAAAGGCAAGACAGATCTAAAAGCACAGCACACAATGTTAATCGAGAACATCACACCAACAGGGAACACGGAGTGGAAATCACGAGCCTCTTTATTTTCAAAATCAAAAAGCGCGGAGCGCGAAAGTACAGAGGGAAAAGTCAGTTTACAAAATAGTCTTATGAGTTATCCTGTAAGTTCAGTGTACGTAGGACTTGCTCTCCTTCCTCCAAAGGGTTTATGCTTGGTTGCCCTGCAATAGAAAGAAAATAGAATCTGTTCAGTAACACCATACATGGCAACTTCAACTTCGTTACATTGTTTACTATATGTCTTTAATGAATGTTAATCCGTAAAATACAATCACCTTCAAAGTAAACAGTCTGTATAAATCACTTCCTTCACTTATTTTATCAATTAAAACCTAAGGAAAGTGCAAATTTACAAGAATTTGAACGTTTCGACAGTTTTAATAAAAAAACATTTTTTAGACATAGTACATGTAAGGTCAAATAATACAAGGTGAATGCAAATGAACTAATGATCAATAAGTAATAGTATATATGCATTGAGATTGTGAACATGATACATTTGCATTATTCACAATGTGATATAATGAATGAACAATTTTTCATTAGAAATTCATTCACTAAGAAGAGAAACACTATTTTTTTCATCTATATTATAGACAACGTAGTAGACATTTCACCGTATGTGAAAAGATATACCATATTGATTTTCATCATTGTAACATAAAATGTGATATGTTTAACAGATGTAAGGTTTCCAACAGTATAAATAAATATACATTTTTATGTAGTTGAGATCATGAGTCACTTGAAGCTAGACCACCATGGAAAACCTGAAAGCACTGGATGGCCAACTCATCCTATTGTGGGACTACTCAACAGTGCGCATCCACGATCCCGCCTCACGAGATTCCAACCCAGGACACATCAGTCTCGCGCCAAAGCACCTGACCGACAAACCACTGAGCCGGCATCCAATTGTGGTAATGCGTAACTTCAACCAATTGACGAAATTGAGCGACCATTCACCAATGTCTTCAGTGAGTTGATATCTCCCAACAGACCTGATTGGACTCCACCGGTTACTGCCGGCTCAGTGGTCTATCGGTTAAGTGCTCTGGCGCGAGACTGATAAGTCCTGTGTTCGAATCTTGCGAGGTAGGATCGCGGATGCACACTGATGAGGAGTCCCATAAAAGGCCGAAACGGCCGTCCAGTACTTCCAGGTTTTCCATGATGGTCTAACTTCAATTGACTCATGATCTCAACTATATAAAAATTACTAAAATCTCCACAAGACCCCCTTCTGACAAATATACATTTGTGAGATCATGTTCAATTACCTTTCAATGATATTCTTCCGTTGTATATATTTGATTAACAGATTCATATCAAATTTCTATTACAAGAGGATCTAGACAACTCTATTTTGTATTCGTGATCAATCACTTAAAAATTAATCCATAATTAATAATTAACGTATTGTTGGAGTTTCAATAGGACACATTTTTCTGTAGAACACTTCAATAAATCAAGAATGAAATGATAAGGGAGTAGTGATGATAATTTTGAAGTAAGCTGCCAAAAGATACCACCTAAGTTTAATATATTTTCTTCTTTCGAAAATCAGTGTTCAAACATTGAAAACATACTAGTTAGTGAACATTCTAGATGTTAGATTTTATGATATTAAGGCTTATAAATAAGAACTCTCGTCTAAATTAGAGCGAATAGTTTCACATTATTTGAGCGCCGAGTTGATGTAAAAAGCTTGGACCAGATTGCCAGGCGAAACGTTGAATCTACTACAAATTCATTCGCTGAGATTTTACAAATATATTATTCCTATTTAAGGCTTATAAGTTATTTAAAATGGACAAATAGTTCAGTAAGATATTAATTTTACTTGAAGGAGAATTATATACACTGGAAATTTTGATTTACTCAGAAAATCAGATTTTAATAATGACTTACTACTGGAAAGGGACCAAAGAAGCACTAAATTCAAGGCGTCAAGAGGTCATTGGCCTCAACAAGCATCATCATAAGGAATAGATCTCTATTGAAACCCTAGACAAGATTCCAGAAAGAAGGAAGACAGTAATTAATAACAGCCAAACAAGAGCAGAGAAATCCAAGACAGGAGCTGAATAAACAGAAGCAAACAAGTAAGTGAAGAGGAGCATTAGAGCCGACAAGTAGAAATATGTGGAAGACCTAGCAACGACAGTGAAAACAGCTGCATAGGAAAGAAACATGGAACAACCATATGATACAACGAAGAAATCAGCAGGGAAATATGGTAAACAAGAGGGACCAGTCAAGGACAAAGAAGGTAAGCCAATCACTGAGATTCAAGAGCAGGGGAAAAGATGGGTAGAAAACTTTGAAGAAGTTTCGAATAGACCAGCTCCACTGAATCCCCCGAACATCGAAGCAGAACCTATATACATTCTTATAGCTGCACTTTACCAACGATCAACGAAATCAGGATGGCTACCAGATAACTCAGTAGTGGGAAGGTGGTAGGACCTGACGGTATACCAGCTGAACTACTAAAGTCAGACAAAGAAGTAACTGCAAACACGCTCTTCATTCCATTCAGGAAGATTTGGGAGAAATAACAAGTGCCACCAATAGACTGAAAAGGACGATATCTCCTCAATATACCGAAGAAAGGAAATCTGAGCAAGTGTAGGAACTACAGAGGCATCACATTACTATCAGTATCGGGAAAGGTGTTCAACAGAGTGTTGCTGAACCGGATGAAAGATTAAGTAGATATCCAGCTTCACGATCAACAGAACGGAGTACGTAAGGATCAACAGTGCACAGACAAAATCGCGACACTACGGATCATGGTTGAATAGTCAACTGAATGGAATTCGTCAATTCATTGACTGTGAGGAGGCGTTTGATGACGTGGATTGAAAAACCCTAAGGAGCCTTCCTTGACACTATGGTGTAACTGAGAAGATCGACAATATCATACGGAATTCATACGATGAACTACAGTGAAAAGTGTGCATGGAGGACAGCTCACAGACACATCCCAAGTGAGGACCGGAGTCAGACCAGGCTGATTACTCTACCCTTCCTTTTTCTTCTGGTGATTGACTAGATTATGATGACCTCGGCATCTGAGGGGAAGCACGGAGTACAATGGACAGCTCAGAATCAATTAGAATATTAGAACTTTGCAGATGATCCGGACCTTCAAGCCCATACACACGAACAAATGCAGATGAATACAACCATTATGGCGGAAGCTTCTGCATCAGTAGGTCTCAACATACACAAGGAAAAAACAAAGAAACTCAAATATAACACAGAGAACACCCACACACTCACAATTAACCGAGAAACTATAGAACAGGTGGAATCTGTCACGTATCTGGTCAGCATCATCGATGAACAAGGACAATCCGATGCAGACACAAATTCAAGGATTGACAATGCAAGGACTGTATTAATACTATTGAAAAATATATGGAACTCAAAACAACTGTCTGCAAGCCAACATCAAAGTCACAATCTTCAATATGAATGTCAAGACAGTTTTATTGTATGGAGCTGAAAATAGGAGAACTACTACAACCATCATCAAACAAGTACAAGTATTTATAAACAACTGTATACACAACATACTCAATATCTGTTGATCGGATACCATGAACAACAGTCTATTGTGGGAGAGGACAAATCAGCTTCGAGTTGGAGAGGAAATTAGGAAAAGTTGTTGGATGTGGATAGGACACACATTGAGGAAATGATCAGACTACATCACGAGGTGAGCGCTAAATTGGAATCGTGAACTGAAACGGAAAAGTGGGAGACCAAATAACACAGTGTCAAGAATTGGAGACAGACATGAAAAGGATGAATAGGAACTGTAAACATGTGGATATGGATTTCTGATTACAGAATTTGATGGAGAATGTTGGTGGGTTGCCTATGCTCCTTTACGACAGATAACAGGCGTGAGTAAGTTAATGTTGTGACTTGCGGTGTCCGAAATCTGATACTGATGTACAGTATGCTACGTGATAACCCTCCCAACTGACTACTTGAGAGAGGACACAAATGTGAGCTAGAAAGTGTATGGGGATATCGAATTAATTGCATAAATACTCATTCATATTTATACCACTCTATCCTCAAGAAATCGACCCATTGACCTTAATGAAATGCACTTGACCTTTAAGGTCACTTCTGGTTTCCATCGTTTGACCTTTTGTTATATCCGATTGGCTCTGCATTTCAGTTACTAACTTTATCCTAAGAAATAAGTTGAGATTTTTCTCCTACTTAGCAATAGTTTATTTTTCTCCATACTATTTTATTTGAGAGAAATCGTTCTGATGGGATTTTTGGAATTATCTAGATTATGAAATTGTAATTTTTTTGAAAAATATACTGGCTATTTTCAGAAAATGATGACTGTTGTGCTACTCTGAAAGTGACTACAGGAAATTGTAAATTCTTGATTATAAGTATCATGAACTATAAAACGTTTGTAGATGTTAATATTGAGGTGAAATTATTTGCTGTAAAAATATAACAATAGGACGAACGGCCATCCAGTGCTTCCAGGTTTTCCATAGTGGTC
Organism: Schistosoma mansoni; assembly: GCF_000237925.1. Taxonomy (NCBI): domain Eukaryota; kingdom Metazoa; phylum Platyhelminthes; class Trematoda; order Strigeidida; family Schistosomatidae; genus Schistosoma; species Schistosoma mansoni. The sequence continues at coordinate 599,387 of NW_017386050.1, forward strand.
TAGCTTCAATTGACTCATGATTTCAACTATGAAAATACTGAAATCTCCATAAAACCCCTTCTGATTATAATCATATGCTCACTAGTGACTGACTTCAAGAGATATTTCCTGGAGTTCTAGTGGAAAGCAGTGACCAGTGGAGTTCAACCATATCTGTTGTAGAGATATCAACTCACTGAAGACAATTGGTGAACGGTTGCTCAATTTCGTGGATTGATTAAAGTTAGACATTAACACCGTTGGATGCCAGTCGGCTCAGTGGTCTATCTATTAAATGCTCTGGCGCGAGACTGGTAGGTCCTGGGTTCGAATCTCTTGAGGCGGGATCGTGGATGAGCACTGCTGAGGAGTCCCACAATAGGACAAAACGGCCGTCAAGCAATGTTTCCAGGTTTACCCTGGTGGTCTAGCTTCAATTGACTCATGATTTGAACTATGATGATATTTATCATTTACGGCAAAAGATTTAAGAGAAAGTTTTTTTAAAAAAAACGCTGATACTGAAGTGAAACTAAACGACGTGCATGTGGATCCAACAAATTTTCTTTGCTAATAAATCAAATTGGTAAAACAGATATTAAGTAGTGATTCGAATAAACAACTAAATAACATAGACGGCATTCAGTCAATTGAATCAAGTATGCACATACAACAACAAAGATTAATCAAATCCAGTTTTGAATATGAGTAACAAGAAATTATAAATCTTCATATCAGTTAAATGAATTAATGGATATCTGAACTCTATAGATTACTGAATAGCATATTGATATTTAAAGTGAAGGGTATTGAGTGGAATTTTCAGGGTTAATAATAACACTGCGGTCCAGGCACGTCCAGCTGACACATCCTGAATAGATGAAGACGAGTATCGTGGATTCCACTACTTGAAACTATCCAACTTTAAATTCATTTAGTATTGTTTGTTTGAATCTTCCCATCGAAACGCGCGTCCTGGATTTCACTGCTAGCCACTATCCATCTTTGCTTATCCAACTTTACTTAAAACTAATTTGTCTTTCAATAAGTCTTTCTAAGCCAGTTAAGTTAGACTACTAGTAGTAGTCAGTCGAAAATGCTTGAATTCACTTCTTTAATAAAGATGAATTCATTAAGGCGAAAAAAGTTAGTGCTTTGAATGGTCATTACACTTCATATTCCCATAAACACCTCGATATGATACTTTCATATGCAATCTATTTGGAAGTGCTATCTTTATTATTATACATTAAAAATTCTACATCTTTATCTATCTATCAGTCTTAGGCTATTCGTAAAATTTTCAGTATCCAATAAGCACGTTGTATTCAACATTTACAGACATTTTCCCGTTCACTTAGTGAGCAGTGAATGTCAAGGTGTAATTTACGTTTAAAATCTCATTTTAAGTGTCTGGGGCTATCTGTTACTATCAGCAATGAACATGTCACTGTAGTGAAGTCCAACATCTCTCATAGAGAACTTATAACTTGAAATAAAGTCTCTAAAAATATAACACTCTATTATGTGAGGATCACTGACCATTTTAAAAAAGGAAAATAACTTTAAGTGTTGGATAGAAAATACTCATTGAACAGTGAAAACGTTTGTGGCCAGCCATCAGTCGTCTGCTACAAAATTCAACCAGTACAACTTAATTGATTTATGTAATGCTTAATACCTGATAAAATAAACCGATTCCGATCTATTTATTTAAAACAACACTAAAGCGGAACTCATCTAAAAGAGCTATAAATGACTTTATAGTTGCCTATCATAAACATTTACGCTTTTCTTTCACAAAATATGAAATGATTTTTCATAAGTTTCACATAGATCGGTTGTATCCCATATATATACCTCTTTAAGGATAAACTTATGAACAAAATTATAGTTCCCTAATTTGTCCTTATTCGATTGACTGATGCAAAACTATTAGGTAAGGTATGATACAAATATTGAGGTCAAAGTCAATTCCAAATAGATTGACCAATGAAATGCTTTCCAATTTTGTTCTAACAACTAACTGGTTCTGATCAGATACTATCTATTCAACAGATCACTGTTTTCATTGAAATCACGAATCAATCTAAATTAAACTGCCACTGAAAAGCCAAATGCTCTGGACAGCCATTTCGTCCTAGTATTGGGTCTCTAAGTTATGCGCATCCAAGACTTCATCTTGAAATCAGGAGTTTGAGCTCGAGACTAATAGTCCAGGGTTCGATACTTACGTGGGGTTTCGCGGATGCGCTCTTCTGAAAATTTTCATATTATGTTGGAACGGTCGTCCAATTGTCCCAGGTTTTTAATGGTTGTCTAACTTAGATCCGTTCATGATTTCATGATTCCAATGAAATCCAACAATCTTCACAACTTCATACTGATATCACTGTTCTGTCATTTCTCATTAATAAACACAGATATATGTTATGGTTATTTCGATTGTAACCAGAGCCTGTAATTTGAATAATAACAACATAGTTATTTGAGCATATTAGATTTAAAATGTAAGAAGAAACGTGATAACACAACTTTATTTCTTCTCATTGAACTAAAATTAGTTATCCTTCAATAGTATGGAAGTTTATTGATAAGCATGTAAAATGATTGATTTTGCCATCATCGACATTGTCTTTACCTGTTAGTATAACAATAAAAAGATCGATTCCGAGGCAACATAAATTACTACAATACTTTTGTACAATAACTTCATTACTCGACATAAATCAAATATAAAATTGTATTAGCAATAGCTTTGTAATTTCCCATTTTTATTATTCGGGATTATGGCTATACTGCAGGCAACTCGCTCACTATCCACATATGTCAATAAAGACTAATAAATCAGAAGGCGTTTTGTGGAGATTTTAGTAGTTTTTATATAGTTGAGATCGTGAGTTAATTGAAGCTAGACCACCAGGGAAAACCTGGAAGCACTGGACGACCGTTTCGTCCTATTGTGGGACTGCTCAGCAGTGCGCATCCACGATCCTACCTCGCGAGATTCGAACCTAGGACCTACCAGTCTCGTGACCTACCAGGTCTAATGAGAAGCAGTGAACAGTGGAGTTCAACCAGGTCTGTTGGGAGATATCAACTCACTGAAGACATTGGTGAATGATTGCTCAATTTCGTGGATTGGTTGACATTAACACCGTTGGATGCCGGCTCAGTGGTTTGTCGGTTAAGTGCTCTGGCGCGAGACTTATAGGTCCTGGGTTGGAATCTCTTGAGGCGGGATCGTGGATGCGCACTGCCAAAGCGTCTCACAACCGGACGAAACGGCAGTCCAGTGCTTCCAGGTATTCCATGGTGGTCTAGCTTCAACTGACTCATGATCTCAACTCTATAAAAAACTAATAAAGTTGATAAAAACAGTCAACGTTGTAATCAACTATGCTCAT
>NW_017386050.1:602972-604285 GCF_000237925.1 Schistosoma mansoni
CTTTACATAAAGCGTACCTTCAGGCTGAACACAAAAATATCAATGACTAAACGTTATAAACATTGTGAGTTATTACTATTTGTTATCAACACGAGTAAGTTTCAAATGTGTGCGGAAATTTGATAAAATCAAGTTTGCTACTATCGAGTTTATTCAAATACACAACGTAGATATAAAGAGATTTTTAAGTTTAACAGAGAATTCTATTGTTTGGATCCAAGTACATCTGATATTTATTAGATGGTTGCATAAATAAATTTTAAGTCTCATTGGTAAAAAAACAAACTGTTATCAATTTAAAGAAATAAACTGTAATCACGATTGATTGATCACTGGGTGATGATCAATGTCATACGTGTCAAGTCCTTCTTAGTGCTGATCAAATGCTATAGATCAAGTTGCAATGTAGCCACTAGTCTAGGTGGCTTGACACTGCGTGCACTATGATGAGATAAGATGGAGCACTAGTTCCCTCAAGATTACAGGTACACCTTGCTGAAAAGTTCCAAGTAGCACGAAACCCAGCTCCAGGGTTTCCTGTTGACCACCTCCAACCACCATCTTATCTCAAAATAAAGTGTCAATTTGTTTTGATTTTATGTCCGGATTTTTACCACATAATTTATCCACCAATCGGAATACAACTTTTCCAATCTTAGAACTGTGCCAAAAACAATGACGTTCAACCGGTATGAGCAGTCTAGCGTCCTAAATTGGTCCATTGACCGCCTAGTCGTTCCAATTAAGTTCAGAACATCAATTACAGCTTCTGCTATGCGAATCATTTATTTCAAGCATACACGGTTTATATACCAGACAGATAGACCGCATCACACTATAAACTAGAAAATAATATTTGTACAAGATCAAGCCAAATGTGGTTGTAAACGTGGGATACAATAATCAATAAACTGAGTATAATTTAGGGACAGTAAATAGTATGATAATAATTTATAAGTCAAAATAAAGCTTATAATAAGATGAATATAGATACACACAATCTAGTTACTCAATGGTTAAACAGTAAGAATATATATAGAACAATAGTCCATTAATGGGTCCTGGAAGTTACCTGTACTTATGTCTTCAATAGGATATAACACAAACTTAATAGACTAATTGACAGTGTTAACAAATGGAACTTCAGTGAAATGCGAAGACAATAGTTTCGTGGTATAAATGAAATAGGAATTCAGTAGCAGGAGTGAACATCAACTCTATCAACTTTAGGGATGTGGGTACATCCAGCTGATGAATGCCAAATCGGCAAAACATGAGTCCTGGATTCTACTACTAGCCACCATCCATCTCTG
>NW_017386050.1:604485-610956 GCF_000237925.1 Schistosoma mansoni
ATATGCGGGAAGCACTTTACTCCAAGGTTCATTTATGTACAGAAAATATAGGGGTTTATATAGTAATTTTAAAAGTCCTTGGGTTTTACTGAAAATTCTAGAATACTACTAAACATAGTAGCAGTGTAGTAATCAACCAATCAGAACCTCTGCATGTGACTTCATTTTTGTGATATTTCTAGCAAAACTTCCAATCAAACGCTGATAGGATAAAATGCTTTTTTATGTTTCCTGAGCTTGTCATGTCTATTGCAAGAAATTTGCAGGATCATCCCAACAAAGGTGAATTCCAAAACTTCTAGCCAGAAGTTGTGCCGTTTACAATTAGACAATTCTATTAGTGAGACAGAAACCTCTTTCTACAATCGTTAATGATCAGTAGGATAGTATCGTGAATAGGACTATAACTAGAAATGCGAAATTTTGAATAACAACTTCTTGATAGTCTTACAGTACAGTGCTAGTCAAAAGAATTGAATGTCCTGAATTTTATCCCTAACGGATTTATAAGTGGGTACTATTGAGTACTCCTACTCCTAGTCCTACTCCATACTTATTTTACAATAATCATCGATCTCAATTCAGACTGCAATCTGAATTTTAAAAAAAATTGATTTTATAAAACATTAATCAAAAATCCTAAATTCCCGTCGTTCTCATTCTATAATTAGAATTATACAAATGAATATTAGAAATTCAACTGAATGTTTGTCATCATCAGTCAAGCGGTATTTCATAGATATAGATATAAATAAGTTACTAAGGGAAAAATTACGTAATACACATACATACATACATATATAGAAGGTAATCAAACATATAATTTTATTGTTTCTTTTAAAAGAAAAACTAATAAAATACGCTTGTTATATCCCGATAACAATAGTGAATGGTAACTTTGGGATCCATTTATGGACCAATATTATGCATATAATTTTTATCGTATATTTGCTAAATAATCAAACTATTCATATTCATGTTCCCCTTATCATGAGCTTCATTTTGAACTATAAACGGTTGTTATATGATTTACTATTTATGAATTACACCCAGTCTATTGATTACTGACTGTTCCCCTTATTCACAACCACATTTGGCTAAATCTTATACACATGTTATTTTCTATTTTATTGGTACGATGTGGTCAGTTTGATTGGTATATATAAACTCAGTATGTTTGAAATATAAAGATTCATACCGCAGAGGCTGTTCTGAACTTAACTGGCTGGGCTAGGCAGAAAACAGGACCGACAAGTACTCTAAACTGCTCATACGGTTTTGTGTATCACTGTTCCAATCGATAATTCGCTGTTCTCTAATTGGCGTTCTTATCATGTCATACATTAACAAGGCATCCACTTGGCCACAAGTTATAACAACACTTATATATATATATATATATATATATTCATAGTTATCATATATAATAGAAGTTTTATTGATTTTTTATGTTAGCCAAAAAAAAATTTGATCTTCAATATTCAATTCATAAGGTGATATTGGCTTGTTTTATGTAAATAGATATGAAATATAAAACAAAATTAAATAATACTCTTATCATATATTGATTATTAGCTTGTATTAGTTACAATTAATCAATATAATATAGAGACTATTTTCTTAATTTTTTTGATAAAAAAAATCGATAAAAAAATCGATATAAGAAGAATACTTCCGTAGAAAATTCAATCGATTAACTTCAATGAAGATAACTTGAAAATAGGTCATTTCTTTGTCAAAGTTACTTCAACACATTCAAATCCTAGAAAAATTTACTTGAAGATTATAGAGTTATTAAAATATAAGATAAAATGTGTTATGACTTTGTTTTTATTACCTATTGATTAACTTCTAGGTATACCGAAATCTGATCAGTCTTCTGAAGATGTAAATTCATCTTTTTGATGAATGGTAATAGTTCTAATGAAAGCATGATCTTAATTAATGACCATTGAATAACTATCCCGATAATCTATTGATTGAATTAGCAGTAAGCCATAGTAACATGGTAAAGCCTAGTAGACCCTTCTGGAGAAGAATGCTATATCGAAGCACGGTATAACTACCGGGGCTCAATAGCTGTTTTTATATTGCTTACGCAGAATCATTGCATTTGTCTTTCTCTCTTTCTGTATTTTTTTTCTTTTTTGGGCAGACTCATTTATTCTTTTTTTTGAACCAATAATAATTATGCAATGATTCTTTGAAGACTTCGTAATCATTTGTCGGTATAGGTAGAGTGGATGATTAGGTCGATCTTCACCACTTGGGTTACCGCTTACGTTAGTTCATGGAAACAGTCCCATGATCCAGGAGGCACGACGAGGACGCGTGAGTCGGGTTTTACCCCCCCTCATTGATTGGATTATATGAGCAAAGTGTTCATCAGATTATAATTGTTCATTACACACTAAATGTTATTCTCCCCTATTAGCTGAATTGGATTGGTTGAAGTTAGACATTAACACTGTTGGATGCCGGCTCATCGGTCTAGAGGTTAAGCGCTCGCGTGTGAGACAGAAGATCGTGAGTTCTAGTCCTGAGAGCGGGGTCATGAGCGCGCACTGCCAAGGAGTTCCATACTAGGACGAAACGACCGTCCAGTGCTCTAAGGTTTTCCATGGTGTTCTGGCTTTAAAGTATTCATCTAATTGACTTCCATAATACTAGACAGCTAGTCATAATTTGAATTGGACAGGTTTGATGACAGATTAGTTATTAAAATAAGTTCACTCAATATAATCAATAAACCTTACTAACAATTCCCAACTAATAATAAATACCCTCAGATTCTTACAGGTTACCTTCAAAAATTATAAAACAAAGTTAAATTAATATAAAGAAAACAAATACAGTGATTAATTGAACTAAAATAAACTAATGTGTTATAATATTCACTTGGTATTGTTTGTTTAAATCTTCCCATTGATGTTTAGGATTGCAATTGATCAGTCTGTTATTGGCATATGTGCATACTGTACGTATTACTTCGATATTGCCTTAATTCACAAGCATTATAAGCAAAGATGAATAGTGGCTAGAAGTGGAATCCAGGACGTTCTTTTCGTTCGAGTCCCAGAGTGAACATCAACTCTGAGATGCAAGTACATCCAACTGACGAATCCCAAATAGGACGAAACGCGCTTCCTGGTTTTCACTGCTAGCCACTATCCATCTTTGTTATAATATTGTTTTTTTTTATAGTTAAGCAAGAACGATAAAAATTACATCTACAGAAATCATTATTCACATATATAGTATATAATTAAATAGAACACCTTACTAAACCAAACTGCCTTTTTATTTTTCAAAACGACATAAAGTTTTTACATCGATTTCTCAGTTGAATTAGTTGAGGTAAGAAGATAGCCAAATACAAACTTTTAAAATGTTTGTAAAAAAAATTAAAAAAAATTTATGACCAGCATTTAAAAACACAGAGTAAACTATTTTACAATTCTAAGATGAAATAGCAACTAAGTTTAATCGATACTATAAATAGACTACTTGTACATTTATATCCCTTTTAAGAAAGGGTTAACAACAGAGAGAGAGAGAGTGAGAGGAAGATGCAGGTATTTGTAATAATGGAAGGAAAATAAACACTTTGGATAGACAGATCAAATGGATAGATTGATGGATAGATAGATCAACTATTACATCAGAAAGAGATAATTCCTTGAAAAAAGCTTGGACCAGATTGCCAGGCGAAACGTTGGATTTACTTCAAATTCATTCGCTGAGATTTTACAAATATATTATTCCTATTTAATGTCTTACATCAACTTGACGCTCAAATACTGTGAAACTATTCGCTCTAATTTAGAAGAAAGTTCTTATATATTACATTAGAAGGTGTTGTAATAAATTATGACTAATCTGTAGATTTCTAACTCGTAAGGAAAGGAATAGTCGATTGACATTCACATTGTCAAAATGGTATTTTCCTCATGAACTGAAGTCATTTGCACACCTTCAGAATATATTCAATAACTGTTTTTTTCCTTTTAATCAGAAGGAGATATATGTGAGATTACGTAACAAGTCAGTGTGGTCTTTCATTTGGTTTAATATTTCGTTTTATTAATTCAGGACAGACTTTATTAATAAATAATTGATTCATATAAATTTGTACATAAATGAGCTTATTTGTTAGTAGGAGGCAAGTCATTAGGTTTAAGTCCTATTAAGATTGTTTGTCATCGTCCATTGTATTGAGCTAAATCATTACAGTATTTGTTTGAGTTGTAATATGTCCTAATTTGAAGGTCTAGTTAATAGTAGTCTTCTACAATATTTAAGAGAACTGAATGAAGGGACCGTTCTCTTTGCCTACTGGTTTTTAGTATTCTCACAGCTGATATTGATTTATTATAAGAACTATTTTGATATAAGTACGAGAGGTTTATCGAGATTGTTGAGTTTTATAGTTGATATTATAGACTGATCTGAGTTATAAAACAATCGAAAACCAGGAAAAAGAAGTGGACACCTCTTCATCCAAATACAGGACTCATCAATAGTGACCACCAAAGATTACACGAAGTAATAAACCCATGACCGTCAATCTCTTAGACAGCACCTAACATTCAGGCCATTAATTTCGTATTTCAATTTCTAAACTCAGTAAATTTGCGCTATTAGGAAGCCATTACTCATTGCATTTAATGGATAACTGCTACACACTAGACATGATTGAATTCCATCAGTCACAGATGCTTATCGGAATTACGGAAATTTATTCGCTAGTGAGCATAATATGGAGGGCAGTGGTTTAATTGATTGGACTGCGAAAGATATACAAAATCGATTTTTTTAAAATTGTGTATGACATGTATTCACATCCCAAGAAGGATTATAGATACTTAATTATACAATATTGTAACCATATGTTCACATAGTAAGTTACTAAATTATTATTATTAAATATAAGTCAGTTCAATTTTTACAAATCTGACTGTTAATCTACCTATAAATAAATTATATAAAAAGTGATGTCTTCGTAAACCACTTTTTGATTTATATTGGAAGTGAAACGAATCATTGTCACTAGTCTTTGAATTTTGCACTTCGCACCTTTTCTCTTGTGTTCAAGTTATCGTGTAGATTTAGTCTTTAGTTAACAAAAACGAGTGGGAAATCGGATCAAGAGTTTGATTAGTAGACTCAATACAGTACATGATCATTATTAGTGTGAGTTTATCGAGTTTTATTTTTAACATTACGAACATTTGACATTATTAAATAAACCAAATTTCACACTATCATGAACACATAGGTATTCACTTTGAACGGTAGTATTCTTTATGGCTGACAGCCCCCAAATGCCCTAGTACAGCCGAGAGTGAGAAGAGTCGGCTCTCCCTCTCCAAATGCTCTCATATGACCACGCGTATATAGCCTCTGCCACGGAAGTCCTACTCACTGCCTTCTCGTGACATTACTGTTGTTTACGAAATTGAGAGGACAAAAAGCGAATGCCTGGCGCTTTACCCGAATTGGTGGACACAGCAAGTCCATCAAGGGGGGTTAGAAAACCCTGATTCCAAACCAATGGTGTACATGGGCTGGTTCCAGTATCCTGACGGAACAAATGGCGTATGAACCAATCGCTGGTCACCGGCTACCATGGGACTGCATATCCTTACGATGCTCTACTGCCTTGTCGATCAGACCTTTAGGTCAAAGGCTCCGGGTGCGGTACCCTAAGAAAACCACCTGCTTCAGTTTGGGCACCTGAGCAGTATCACAGCCCTCACACAAATGAAATGAGATTTGTATGGCGCATATGTATCCGGTGCCTCCTTGGTCCAATATTTATGTGTTTAAATAAATAAAATAAATTATGGCTGACAGAATTAGTAAGTAAATTCACTTAGTGAGAAGATATACAATTTACTAATACCGTGACCGTAAAGTATTTTTCAGGTTACATTAGAAAGCATCTTGTAATACATTACACATTTAGTTGACTTTCATTAATAAACATTATCACTATGAAAAACAATTGAAATACTTATATCGATTTGTTGTTTGTATAGAAGAAAATAGACATGATTGTATGAAGCAAAGAGTTGTAGCAGAACACTAATAGCTAAAAATGAACCGAATTTCGCAAATGATTATCTTGAAAACAAAAAAAACAGTGACTAGATATGCTATGAATTAAGATTTCATGGACGAATTTATGATTGATAAAACGAAATAATCAGAAGGGGTTTTGTGGAGATTTTAGTATTTTCATAGTTGAAATCATGAGTCAATTGAAGCTAGACTACTATGGAAAACCTGGAAGCACTGGAAGGCCATTTCGTCCTATTATGGGACTTCTCAGCAGTGCACATCCACGATCCCGCCTCAAGAGATTCAAACCTAGGATCTATCAGTATCGCGCCATAGCACTTAAACGGTAGACCACTGAGCCGGTCGGCATCCAACGGTGTTAATGTCTAACTTCAACCAATCAACGAA
>NW_017386050.1:611156-650159 GCF_000237925.1 Schistosoma mansoni
CTATAAAAACATGAGATTTCTGGACGATATTTGACACTGTTTTGGAGAATAGCATTCCTACTTACTAGTCTTCTGTCTTCTCTGTTGCGACGTTGCGGTTTCGAGATTTTCGCCTCGTTGTGGGGCACGTGTTCCAGTTGTAGGATATTTCGCGTAAACATTAAAGATAAAAGGACAAGAAACTGGCCAAAAAGTAGGATTGTCATATAAAAATCAAGACGCATTCATAAAATATTGACGAGTGGATTATTTTTGAGATCTGTCTATACTTTGTCGGAGGGGACTTTTGAATGCATAAAGGTGAGATTCCCTGAATCAGTACCTACAAAACCGGAATGAAGAGGTTATTCATTCAGGTTGTACAGCGAGAGGGACTTAGAAAAGGACACGGAACATTACTTTGTAGACGTCAGCCGATGGTGTTGCTCAGCTTATTGTAGCTGTAAATAATCCCCAAAATCAATAGCTCATTAAGTGTTTGACATTGGATGCTGATCACATTGCTTTTAGTGGACATGTTTAACTGAAGGCTTTCGGTCATACATCCGTACCAGATCACGTTACGATCCAGCGTGAGACACAGCTCCTACGTTCGCTAGCCAGATCAGAGTAAACGCTTCCCGATATATTGATAACGTATCAAATATATCATTCCTACCTCTTCTCGTCTGACTTCTGATTTCAACTGGTTGGGGAACGCTTCAAACATAGAAGGTGTTACTAGTTGCTAGTTGTCAAACTAGAATACTAGTCGTATCTTCATTATGAATTATAAAGTCAAAACATTCAATATATGCGCCCACAGACCTTCCTTCATTGCACCACTTGATAAAACACCACTCAAATGCTGTGTTCGGCCGAAACATAGAAGCTACTGAACAGCGATGGCAACTGTAAGCAATTTGAAAGATAGGATTTATGATCTCTCGTGATATCTGAACTGAATTTGTTGTAATCTCAATGATTCCTGATGAACAAAAGCAGGATTTTAATAAGGTTCACCAAACCGACAAAGAATATCTTTTGTCGACTCTGCATGTGTTAATTTATCGTTAAAATATTGACTTATTTCGTGTGTTGTGTAAGGAAACAAACTGCACACTATGACTTGTTTGTCATATCATTTGCACTGTGTAAGCAGGTTTGTGGGCATTCGGCGCTGATGATAATCTTGTCAGTCTTTATGGAGACCAACTAGGTAACAGCATTAGGATATGATAACACGGTTTGGCGTGGAACGTTTCTCCAGCTAAAGAAATTCCGGTTGGAAGCTCCACGTTCCTCTACCTGCATATGCAATTATTGTTCTCTTTCTTGTTTGTTTCGGGATTGTTTATTTAAGCGATATGTGGTTACCTGAATTGTCTGACTCTTTCGTATCAATTATACCTTCATATGTCGTTGCAGAACCATACAATACTCTCTATACTTTAAGTTGAAATAAATATGTTCCCTACTAGTATGTTCAGATAGTAACTATAGTTAGAAATTAGCAATTTATCATGTAGCGTCTCACGCTGGTAGTTCATTTAACTTTTTTCGTCCAGTTCATCATTTTTCGTGATAGGATTACTTTTGGTAACTCAGGAACATCTAGAATTATTCCAGTTACTCTATGCCATTGTATTGGCGATTCACAAACTTGAATTGTATAACATTATCCTGACTGTCGTGAGAGAGTGTGTGAGAAACTGCGTTTTGGACCCATAGTCATTGGGTGTTACTCTCGGCCGCTACTTCACGTTTATCGTGTCATTGGTTTTACGAAGATCATTGATAGTTAGTGAACAGTTTGATTAAGTTAATTTTAGCAGCAAATAAATCCCCAAAATCAATAACTCTGTAGGTCTTCGACACTTGATGCCGATAGCGTTAGTTTTGATGAACTCACTTATCTGAAGACGCTCAGTCACGAATCCGCGCCAGATCATGAGTGAGTGTGCCGTGCTTCACATCTCCCACAATAGCTGACCAGCATAGAATAGACACTTCTCGATATATCCATATTCCATCAAATATATTTTCGAACCTCTTCGCTTCTTGTTTCTGGTTTCACTGAGGTAATTCGCTCGGTTATAGATGTTACTGGTTAAAGTGTTATCAAACTCCGAATATTTGTGGCATCTTCGTAATTAATACTCGGACTAGGTCAATACAACTTCCCTACTTTCCAACGATATGACCTAACAGGCCGCAGATAAACAACCAGAAAGTCTGTTTATTTACACTGATGAATGGGTATTGTAACTTGGGGGATGTTCGTGTGTTTACATCAAACTGTTTAACTTATCCTCAAGATGTCTAGCGAATAGGCCAGGATCAGGTCGAAGGGTGGAAAATGTACTGACCGTAATACAGATATTCGACCTAGAAGCAGAAGATGATCCAAATGACTAAGGTTTATTTCGCTTAGCCAAACTAAGGTGTTCTTCTGTATTCAGACAGATCAGATCCTATTGTCAGCGGTCCAAGATTATGTGGCAATCGAGCGAATTAATCAAGGCAAATCCTAGCTAGAACCAAAAAATGGTTAGTCTACATAGAAATTTATATTTGATTATATTTTGCAATTAGTTGTTACTATGATAGCATCATTCTAAATTATTATTGCGCAAACGTTTATACTAATGCCCGGTTTCACTCTGTATACTGCTACATAAATCTACATGTATTTATCCGAGTGCACTAAAAGTTTATTATTAATGTTATTACTATTTTTTTCTAATTTTTATTATTTATTTATTTTTAAAATTATTGGTTCGTCTCAGAAGTTGTTTATTCTTGTTCTGCGTTCATAAACGCGCTTATTTAGCCATTTACGTATATCACGTCTCCTTTATCTCTATTTCCTTAGTTTCTTCCCTTCCTTCTTTAAAATCGATTCAAAATTCTTGTCAATTACACAAAACGTAATTTAATATTACTATTCTATTATTACTATTTTATTTTCCTTTCCCTTCTCAAATATGGCGAATATAATGCTGACATTGTTGAAACTTGTGTATTATTGCATTTTTGAAGAAACCCGAAATGGTTTCTTTACAACACTTATGTACCCATAAGATGTTTGTAAATAACAATAAAGCTGAAAAATAAACCAATATGGTTAATGTAAACAAATTAGGCATAAAAACGTCAGGAAAAAACAATTGTCAGCTTGAACACATCAAAAGGATTTCCAAAACTTTCATTCTTTTACAGAAAGTGACAAAGTGTAAACGTTTATGGCACGAAACTATAACTTCCCACACATAATGAATCAATTAAGGGTTACTTCATGAACTGTCACTACAACGTACAGGGTGGATGACCTCGTAAATTGACCTAGTTCGCTATGAATCGTGATGAGTTCGACAGTGTCTTTGGTAGCTGACGCATAACGATACCAATCCTGAATCTGGAATTTGTGCAGCTCATCATTCAAATCCAATTTCTTTTCTTTGGAAATCTCAACCATTTTAAATTGATAAATATACCTATTTTTAAGTGTGAAACAAGTTTTGAGGTTTAACGACCGCTAACATCCTGAAAAACTCCAAGATCGTTTCAAAATTTAATTCATGCGGCTGTGTACGAGAAAACCTAAAGGGCAATATTGGCTTTTGTTTCATTTTCTGGTTAGATGACATTGTCATACAAGTAGATGAACCTATTTTCTGATTTTTCCAGGTTTCAGAGAGGCGAGGTCTATAGAGTACTGCTGGTTAAACCTACTTTCTAACCTTGATCAGTTATTCTGTTTCACTACGTTAACAAGTTAGTTATGGTGCAAGACCCATTCGCGTATCAACTGCTACATTATTTTCTGTGGTTATGTGGAGACTATTGTAAGCAAAACACGTTGTAGCCAACTAGTCACCATTGAACTGAAAGCCAGTAAGCATGATTGTAACTGGACAAAATCTACTTTCTAATCAGTTTTTGCTCAAGTGGATACCATAGCAAACGTCACAGCTTATAACTGTCAGATTGCTAAAATTTACTATTGGTAGTTTACTGGAGGAATTCCATTAGTTCCTATTCCTTGCTCGACACTGTAGAACACAGGAGTTACAAACAACCACCATGAAATTATAAATCTTAAACAATGGGGTTAATTGTCATCATTCATCCAAGTTGTTAGATCTGTTGGCATATATAATTCATATGGTCGTGCCATATATTGTAAGAGGCTTTTCTACTGTTTGAAAGCTACTTGGTCTTGTTGCTGACTAAGGATTCCATGAAGTATTGTAGTGGCATCGGTTCTTAACTACAAGATTTTTAAAGCCGAGCATGCAGCTACTGAAAAGATTTACATCCAACATGTAACACTAAGAGATCAAAATGTTGAACACGGGAATAAATAATAGGTTGGCATGGCTCATTCCTGGAGTCGTGGTCATTCTGCACAACTCATATCTTTCCTTATTAAATATATTATTTTATCCCTGTCGAACTGTGTTCTCCAGAAGTATTAAATATCTTATTGCCGATCATCACTATAGGACGAGTCAGAATAGACAATGATATGGCTTCCACGTAATGGTTATTATTATGATAGTGGAACTACACTGCTTCCCGACACATGATCGTTCAACCCAACCGTATACCAATTTAGATATCCACTACACGTTGATTAGCAAAGGAAGAATAATGGTTGTTAATTAAAGTCCGCACTGACTGATCCTGGATACGTGGCCATTCTATGTAACACCTTCCTCCTTGTGCTAAACATATTATCCTGTCGATAGACGTGCATATAATTTTGAGGATCCTTTCGTATGAGAAAAGTTTAGCCGCCGTGTGAGACCGAACGAGGACAAACAATGTTTATATTTCGGAGTAGGATAATACAGATTAAATGGTCACATAATACTGCTGTGTCCCGCCATAGATAATGAATGGTAACTTCCGGGATCCATTTATGGACTATTAATATATATTTTCCACTCTTGGGTTATGCTCTGTCTAACAATTACTATCTTCCTTATTCACAGACAGATTTGGCTAAATCTTGTACAAATGTTGTTTTCTTATTTTATGGTGCGATGTGGTCAGTCTGATTGGTATATAAACCTAGTATGTATAGGATAAAAGATTCGTACCACAGAGGCTGTTATTAGTGTTCTGGACTTAAATGGCTGGGCTAAGCAGAAAGCAGGACCAGTAAGTACTCTGGACTGCTCGCACGGGTTTATTACGTCATTGGTCCGATCGATAAGTCAGTGTTCACTAACTGGCGGTATTATCACGTTATACGTTAACAAGGCACACGGGCCACAAGATATGACAAAACTAAGTCAAATGAATCAGGGAAGGTTTATCGATTAAGTAACGTATGGGAATTAATAAACAACGATCATGGTCCTGAAAAGTAGGAGTGATGCAATTCAACCTTCACCTGTTACAAGATTTCAAAAACCGCAGTTTTCTGCTTAAACACAAGATCACAGTTCTCATACACTAAGAAATCATCTCTACGGTAACACCGTCACTCCACGACATGGTCCAGTAATTCGCCATTGAAAGGTTTTTAAGAGGCGTTTTGACGCTATAATGAATAAACAAAATTGTATGTTCACTTATTATGATTTAAAAAAATAAGGAAGCAACGATAAAATTTGCGAAAACACGAGTAATGACTTTCAACGCATGTCGAAACTACAGTTTCCACAAGTAAAGTAAGTGCATGGTTTGGGAACTCGATGAGTCTGGCTTCATATATGGTGGTGTCAAACACATTCAGAGTATCGAACAGGCTTGGCGGTTCAAATAAATCCCAGACGTCCAAAATAGTAAACAATGTATATTATACACGGTCGTTAAGCAATAAATAACTAAAACACGACAGATGTCGGTTTGTTTCACCCACAAACCTTCGAAGTATACTATTTTGTTCAATAGCAGTGAAAAATGGACTTCAAGCGAACAGAACTGTTAAGAAAATCCAAATTTCTACTCAAAATTTTCAGAAAGACACTGGAAATTCTGGGAAACATTTTATTCAATCGGCGTTGAACAGATGTTTCTGAGAAGAATTTAGAAAGTGAAGAGTCACGTGTCACACTTGTGATTGGATGAATACCTATCTTGCTACTGTGTTTAGTATGGTTTCAGAAATTTTCTAAGGTCTAAGATCACCTGAAATACTATAGATACCTTCGATTATCTGTACATAAACTAATCTTAGAGTAAAGCGTTCTTTTCACACTTAGCACCTTTCTTCCGTGTTCGAGTTGTCGTGTAGATGTAATCTGAGGTTGTCTGAAGAGCTTAGGCAACCGATCCAGACGTTCATTTAGAAGGCTTATCAGTTATTATATTCGATCAAATAAACGTCCAAGAAAAGATTATCCCAGCAGTACCACTTGAGAGTATGGGTGACATCTGACGTTTTTCGGTGCTAGTATTAAAGAGACTAAAATCCCTTCACTCAGGAAAGTCTGTGGTGTTATTCGTTCTAACCATACGATCTCCAAATCTGAACATGAAACAACTTAGAAAAGTCATATACAACATTTAACACGGGGAGCAGGTCAGAATGGTGAACGCGGTAAGGACAGATCGAAATAGCATGACTCGGTCGTGCAGGTGTGGTCACTCTTTGTAAGTTTTTGTTTTTTTGTCAAACACATTACTCTCTTCATAGATTAAATGTGTTCTCCGTAAATGCTAGACTTCATAGTTCTGATCGTTATGATAGGACGAGTCAATATAACCAATGGTGTGAATTCCACTTAAGATCCTATAGATAAAGTAGTCATATCATGACTAATATACAATTTCGGGACCAGGTCTATCATTATAATAGTACCAATACCGAAGTAGACCATAATTTTACAAGTCACCAGGATGTGACAACATACGACCTGTAGTCCTGCAGCAGTGCTCAGAAGCCATCGGCACACCATGTGCAGCCTGTTCAAGCACTCTTTAGACTCACACCAATTGCCAGGAGAATAGAGTCAGGCCACTCTCTATTCATGCTTCAAATGGCGAGATAGTAAAGACCCAGCCTGTCACAGACCTGTCGCGTTACTCCTAACTTAACCTGTTGAAAGTCATGTCAGAGACACTGTCTCATCTGACCCAAAACAATAAAACTACCCATGGAAACCCTCTTCCGACTATATTTTCAGAGCGTGACTTCGGGATTGTAACCACATAGTGCCTAGAGAGCAGCTCAAGCACATATGGGTTGCAGCCAAGGCAAGTGAGAATCTCCACTGTATATGAATGAAACTTAGGGTATTAGCCCCATAGTTTTTTTAACATTTTTTAGAAGGTACTCAAAGACTCACCCTGAAGTTCACAATGTCTTTGTGTTCTCTCTCTTTAAAAGAAACATGAATCTCTTAAACTAAATACAGATACGTGCAGAAAGTGAATGATAGGTTTATAATATACACTGTACGAGGACAGGCTCGTGAACTCAGGGTCATTCCCGTTTAGCTACAGGAGAATAAGAGGTGATCAAACAATGTCAATGTAATGACCAAATCACCAAAAATTACTTTGAACTCAAAACTAACGAACCAAAGTTTCGTTCGATCAAACCAGATTACGTCCTACTGTACAGCGCACGAAGAGTTTTTCAGTGATTCGTGTCAAATTATATCGAAATACAAACTCAGTGTTCAATTTAAATGATTCTAATTATAGAAAGTGAACAAATTGTATAAAAAGTACAAAGTACGTCAAACGGTACATCGTGTTCTATACAGTCAGGGGTTTCTCTAACACAAAACAGAGTGCTAAACAACAAAGGTAATGGTCAATAAAAAAGAGTTCGATGTCTGAGAGTCAGTAAAAATATTCCCAACAAGATGGGACCGGATATCTATCTTCAGGGTATTACGTATTGCTATAGGACTAGTCAAAATTCTACTGATTGACCAACTTCAGATATCCCAGTACGACCCCAATACGGTTCCCCGAACTCCAATAAATCAGAACACAACCGTTAAATGAGGATTGTTTATGGGATCAGAAGCAGAACGAAAATAATCTACAGACAATGCATATTTATACAGTTAGGATGACCGTGAACATTAACCAATAGGAAAACGACACGTGGAATTTATAGTTAGGACAACTGTAAATATTGACCAATAAGAAGCGATGTACGAAATATGTGAAAAGTCTGAAAACATGTGAAGACTTACCACTTTACGTTAGAATTAGACTCAATATAACTTTTGGGATATTCTTGTGAACATCCTAACACAGGGATTCCTGCAACCTTTCCAAGCAGACAGTCAGGGGTTAACAGTCGTACACTGAACTGTGCCATGATCTTGGGTTTAGTCAAATGTGATTCGTAGGCTGCAGCTAATCGATACAAATTTATGATTCGGTACGCAATTCTTTGCGACATCCTTACGAAGGGCCTTTTCACGTGATTTCCTGTCACGAAAAGACCTTCAAAGGTGATCGACATGGCCGTGTCGAGATAGTCAGCATTGATCGTCTCAAGCCAGCACACGTCGATGACAGTGCCATACTTGATAAGCCCAGTCTCAGTGCCAGACTCATAAGACTTTCTGGCGGGATCTCTACATCCACTTCGGATCCCATGCTAGATACATCAGAGACCTAGTTCTCACGTCCCAGTCAACAGCACATGTCATCTCCACCATCTACGGACGAGAATTGAGTCTTATGTTCAGATCAGCAGACCACGCCGCCCTTGACTTCGGATGACATTGCAGTCTCACGAGGTACCAACGAGACTACCATCTCACGTTTCAGTCGCCGAGTACGCCTACCCGTACGCTTTCGCGACTAACCTCTCAACCAACAACGGGTACGGTATAGGACTCTATCCCCATACTACATGCGTACTATACTTTCCTCTTTTTTCTTTGATTTTTTATTTATCCTGAGCCCACGCCTCCGACCATCGCCCCGTTGGTGCATTCAAACTTGGTGGAAGCTGGCCTGATCACTCAAGCTCTTATCAACGCAGTCAGTCGATGTTTTCTGGCTCCAGATACGTATGGTGTACATTCGGTCCCGAATTGGGTTATTATGGTCGCTCCTTGTTTCTTGGCTCAATGTGGTTTCATCCTACTTCTGCAGAGTTTTCTGGATAAAAACCATTCTGGTGTGGCTCGCTAGCTCAAGCAACAAATACAGTACGTTTCTCCTGGTACCGTTCAACGTAAAAGACCTTTGGTGGCAACTCGAGGATCAATGATCGCTTCCTGTTCTGCCAACGCCTTCGTCCTACAATCGCACGTTTGGCGAACAGTCCCACGAACGAAATCGCTACGTATCGAGAGTGTAAACCCTTCCCAGCTAGGGAGGGGTCCTGTAGGGACCTACGTTTGTGACGAGAACGCGATTGGTTTAATGGAAACAATTATTATTATAACTAATTGTACCAGTGATTGTTTTGCTGTACTTGTTTGTTTAAGTGTACCAAAGACACATTTTGCTTCCGTTGCTTGTGACCTCGCACAAACTTGCTTACGCTCGGTAGTCCTGTTTGCAAACTTTGGTAGGTCTCGGTATTCTTTCGATACCACGAGATCGCCAACAAATATATCTTATTGCAACCATTAACAGCCTCCTGGTTTTTGGCCTACCGAGGGATCCAAGTCGATATCAGGCACGTAATCTTCCTGTAGTGGTGATCATAGTCAATCGCGACTCCATGCCATCTACACATGTTTCATAAATTACCATGGTTATGGTTTCCGTATATCAGTGACTGCTTTCTGGGTCTTACAATATAGTTTCTGACCCTTTATTATTCCTTTAATTCTGTCCTTTTACACAGTACCAATTAAGTAAATTTATTATTATTATTATTATTATTATTATTGATTCCTCGATACAATGGTCTTCCATGAGCATTCGGATTACCTTTTTCTTATTTCCACATCGCAACCGACCAACCTCTCGCATGACAATGCGATAGCTCTTGGACTCGAAATTCTGTTGTCCCAAGACAAACACACTCACTTAAAATGATATACAAACCCGAAGATGATCACCAAAATGACCAGAATTACTGCAGTCGAGAGGCTAGACTATTACGCATTAGACGCTACCAAGTATCTGAAACGGTGCCAAAACAACAAGAAGCGAGCGCAACGAAATCAATCGGTGTATACAAGATCATGGCAAAGATATTACATATTGGAACAAAATTGACCCTAGATAAAATGTCGATGAGCATTACAATAAGGATTTGAAAGATAACCAAAGCTCGCCCATAACATACTAAAGATAATCTCGTTAAATTACGGATGGTTTCCTTTACACCATATTAAAAGATGACCACAAACAACTAAAAATTAAATATCGGAGCAAAGTGTTGTACTGTCTAATGATATGTTAAGCTCAGATGGGTTATTCTAGCTTCTGGACAGAACAGTTTAGTCATTATTCTTGAGTTATATTTTGACTTTATTAATTTATTGTTATCTGTTCCAAATCAATTTTCTCTAGTTATGTTATAATTGTTTTCATTTATTTTCTGTAACTTAAGTTTTGTAGTAATCAACTATTTTGATTCTGTTTAAACCAAAGAAAGAAAACTGTATACATTTCAAACATTTAAGAGAATGTATAAAATACCATGGTGATTAATGCTAGTAATGATTTTTAATGTATTTAAAACTTTACATCTAGAACTGAACTATTATCATCACACAATAATGATTAATTTCTCATGGATCTTTTAAATTTTTCTCATGCACAAAATCTATCATTGGCGGCAAGACTATAATTTATGGACGACCTTTGAACGAATCTCGAGTGACCTTGAGAAATATTAACCAATCGGGTAACAGTTAGTATAGAGTAAAAGTATATTACACAGCACCAAAGAATTAGAGTGGATACACCTCTTTTACGTGGTCCAAAAAACTTGTCAAGGTTAGAAAAGGGTTCAAAGGTTCTAAAATCGTAATACATAAGGTAGATGAACTCATCCATATGGCTTCACTATACTCGGTCTCTGGAGCCATGAAAAGGTCATAACAGCTCTCTTAGCCTCGTCCACATAGCTTCAATATTGTTTGTATGTATTCCAGTTGTGTAAGTTTGTCATTTTTATTACACATATATCCCTACAATACTCATACCTCTGAATAGTCGAAGCTTCAGTAACATCTGCGAATGTTGCAGCCATTAATACTGGTGCTTTTATTATACGGTTCGCAGCAATTATTATAATTTGCCTTAGTCTCAATCTGGATCGAGAAAAAAAGTTATCATTCTAGCAGACTTCCTCCTTTAACATATATCACATCGAAAGATAACATCATCAGGGTAGTCTACACAAGGTCTACAAGTCATTTGATTACCGCAATTATAAATAAAGCCGCTTAATTGTCACGTCTTCTCTAAAATCCTCTGTGAACCGATTTTACATGAGTATCAGGTATTGAAATTATCACTGTGACCTTGAATCCTTCAAACGCTTCTGATTGGCTCGTCCATAAATTATAGTCTCGCCAACAATACATTAACTGTAGGGATTATTAATGGAGATGATTTAAAATTTCCATCAGAATTAACAAATTATCATACATGTGTAATAGTGACTTTATCTTTGTGAGATAATAATCATTGGACTATATTAGATTATCAACAAAGAAAAACTCTTTATATTAATGGATTAAAACCTTAAAGAAATGAAAATTTTATTTTTAAAATAATAAAATCATAATTATATCAAATAATTTTCATAGTTGCAAGTGTGAGTCAATTGAAGCTAGACCACCAAGGAAAACCTGGAAGCGCTGGACGGCCGTTTCGTCCTATTGTGGTAGGTCCTGGGTTCGAATCTCGCGAAGCGGGATCGTGGATGCGCACTGCCGAGAAGTCTCACAATAGGACGAAACGGCCATCCAGTGCTTCCAGGTTTTTCATGGTGGTCTAGCTTCAATTGACTCATGATTTCAATTATATATAAAAATTGGTCAAAAATGTTGAATAATCCATTGAATATGAATATAATGTGGCATAATTGGAATCCAATATTATGATAATATTGTGATGTGGGGTTCCTTATATCCACATAAGTAGTATATTACGATGGTCGGGCATTGAATGTATTTCAGTAGAAGATCGATAAGGAAAGAACGGGTAAAAAGGCGATTGGTGTGAAAATCCATTGGAGACTATGGATTGATATTTACAGAAGGAACAGTCAAAATTGAGTCAATTGATTGATAATTTGCAAATAACCTATTTACTATATGGTTCACATATTTTACTGAGATGTTCTGTAATTTCGTGCTAAAATACTTTCGATTGCCCTCACTACTGTTCTTGTTCACTACAGTGTGTGTGTGTTGTTTTTTCTGTTTTGAGAAGAGTACACTTCTTTATTATGTATTAAAATGAATCAATAATTAATCATAAAACTGAATATTATGTCCCTTAAGATTTGGGCTTTTTTTATTTAATATTTATAAAAGGCAGCTGAGAAACATGCTACATGGGTGTACGCCTAGTTTAGTTTACAAGTGCTGTTGTAGAAACAAATTCACTTCTTATCAATTTCAATTACTATGTGTAACTCTATGAGCTTGTTGAATATTTGTTACATATAGGATATTTGCTGATATAACTAAAAGTGTAACTATTAATCAACATAGCTGAACATTATGACATTTGATTGGTGTTGTCCCAGTACCATCTTAAGGCAAATAATATTCATGACATTCATAATATTCACATATTTCAGAACATATAAAATTCAGTTAGCTTATTATCCAATTAATAATTTATGTTTTCATAAGAACGTATTTTGATTATAATGTATCGAAATCTACGTTGAAAATAACTATGCAATCCAAAATACTTTTGAGTGATAGAAGGAATTTGTAGCTCAAAATGAGGATTTTTGAGATGTTTTACTCTTAACTCAACCAATCATCTCTTTTGGATTATAAAACGGGTATGTAAGAGTACTATAGATATATTTCACGAAGCTCATCATTTCTTCTTGAAGATCGACCTTAATGAAAAGTTTTTATGTAGCGAGGGAACCTATTCTCAGTGTTTTATGTAGTTCAGAGTATAGTTATTTAGAATTCAGTATTTCAAACTAAAATACTTGGGTTCAAAAATGTATGCTGTACTGGTTATTCAAAAATACGAAAGATGACAATCTCTCTGAATAAAAGTTTTACTTTCTTCACATTCTAGACTGAATTAAGTAACGTTATTTAAAAAACAACAGTAGTTTCTTTCTATCTTGCGATACCTCGAAAATGTACAATCAAGATTGAAATCAAAATTTCCAGTAGCTTAACGAATAATACCAGTATGTAAATAAAATGAACATTAATACTGATGATCATTAGAATAGAATGTGGTCTGTTGCTGACTTAACATTTCACAAGTATTGTTTAGATATTGCTGTGATTGCTCGGAATCAGGAATCAAAACATTAATATCAGCTGAAATATTTATTGCATTTTCTCATCGTTACTGTTAGGCACTGAAACTGTTCAGTCTCTTCTGTTACATGTGTTATATCCTTAGAATGTTTGATTAACTTCGTACTTGGTGGTTCTAGGAAACCATGAATCAGATGACACAAGTAAGAATACGAAGATTATTGTTAAAGATTCATTTATTACATAAAATAAATCACAGTTATTTATGAATATACTACTTGTTATATAAGTTATTTACAGTCCTATGTGCATTGATTGAGCTGAGTAGTATTTAAAATCAAATGACCAATGACTTACTATTTGAATACATATTTACACTGTCATACAATTAAGCATCTATAAGTAACTCATATAGTGAATGGACTCATATATTATTACTCCTTCACAAAGTGCAATTACATGTCATAAACGATTGGGAAAATTCAGTTTTATACGTTATATATATATCATTTTAACAACCTTTGCCTCAACCACATTGGTCATTCAACCTAATTCACCTGAGAATAATTATGTTTCTCATCATGAAGGATAAACAATGTTCTAATTTCTTATTTTCACAATATGAGGTTGTACAGATTGTTAAATTTCGCTGATATCATGAACCGATTAATGTTGGACACTGGGTGAAAACCTGGAAGCACATGATAGCCGTTTTATCCCATCATGAACTCCTAAGCAGCACACATCCACGACCACTCGAGCTCAGGACCTCCGGCCACATGTACAAGACTGATCAGTTTCCTTTCACTTTATGAATAATCTAGATGATCATAAGATGTATTCATGGTCACTAAGTCCTTTGTACTCTGACTTCTTGAAGATATCCCTCAGGTTGTTTATTTCGTTATTTATTATGTTCTGTTTGCTTTGGTTATTCATTAGTGTATTTTATAACCAGTGGATCATCTTGGATCTTTAGTGCCCAGAAAAATTCCTTACGCATAGTTTGAAAGTTGGTTATTCACTGCTCCAACTGTATTTATTTTTATAGTGCTGCATTTGTAGTGTTCTTGTTTTGGATTTACTCTGAATAAGTATCATATCATCATATTAAAATTTTAAGTATCAACGAGTCAATTCTTCTGATATGAACATTACCACACCTATTTGTCAACCATACAGAAAATCATTTCTTATCAATCCTAAGTAAATTAAGTGTTATGTAATTTTTCATAAAGCTCTTCATACGTTGAATATTAACCAGGAGTACCTTATAATTTTGTGTAAAACAATGGTAAAAGTAAAATAAGTGGAGGAGCCAATCAGAAACAGTAAGGCGACATTTAGCTTTTTCCACGAAATTCGAACATCGTGTAAAAGGAGCAGTAGAAATATCATTTTCAATCCCCAAAACATTTGAAAATAATGGCGAAAAGTTGTGTTTTGGTGTCGTATGGTAACAATAATGATGTCAAATGAATCAAACATTCATTTCTGTTTCTATAGTGTAAGTGGGACATAGATTGGATTAAAGCATGTTTTATGCATGATGGTGTTGCTGCGCGCTGATTGGCTAATTCTAAACCCATCAGCCCGGGCATATTATTGGAGAAAAATCTAGAAGCTTCTTATGTATATGCTATAAATATATGAACGTTATTCAAACTAGTGATTGCTGTTCACTTATCATTATTATTTTGAATACAATTTCATTCCTGTTCAACGTGTTCTGATTTTGGGGTCTTGTCGAGTGTGATTATATAAGAATACTAAGCAATAGGAATAGCTGGGTCGTTTATATAGCAAAATACAATTATAACATATAGTATGCATATAATCGGGAAATCGACACTACCTCTACATCTTAGTCTTGAAAGCCCCAATCCAGAAATTGACTTTAATCCGGTGAGACTGTATTTTATAAACTAATCAGATAGCACCTCATTGATTTCTAAGTGCGATTCACTCGTCTGTATGGCTACATCAGCGCTTTTGTATAATCGTTGATGTCAATTTGTTTTGAGAACGCTAACCCTAAGTAGGAACAATGTGAGGAGTCTTAAAAATATGTTTAGGTCTTTAGAATATGAACAGCACGAATTCACACATCATTGTTTTTTCAATTTACATACCCGTAGAAGAATTTAGTAAAAAATTTATCAAACATTAAAGGATGTATTTATGTTTTATAATACTATTGTTTACATTTTAATAAACTATCCATCTACAAACGATGCTTTATAAGAACTGTTAGAAAATTCGTTTTGGTTATTCTGTGCTCGTTCTTATAATGTACTCTCACCACAAAATTAATGCCGCTATCTGTATCCTGGCTAACATATAGATATACATATATAGTTTTACTGAAGAATAAAAGCGAAACACTAATTTGAAACAATTTAAAAGTTATCCATTCACAGTATTGTATACAGATCCAGTCTTTGACAGAGTTTTAGAAGTGTTTGAAACATCAGTCTCAAAATACAAACTGTATATATCTAGGGTAACTTAATGTTGAGAAACATTACAATAAATCCAGAATATGAGAATGTAAGTAAGAACAAATGAACCAATGATGCAAATATGAAATCTTCACGTCTGTAGTATATTTCTCTCCCTCCATACAATATTTGAGCTTCAATTAAACTAGCCTAAAATCACAATAACATTGTACAAATTCAAAGTCAGATCATTCAATGCTTATTATTATTATTATGAATTGTATTATCTAATATCAAATGATTTTGAATTCGAATAAACTAACTTATTTGGAAGTGAAATAAGCTTACATAATTGGATGAGTATTACATCTATGGTCTAAACACTATCTGAATATCTCTTTGTACACTATTCTAGTGTCTGTCAATTTACGTCATTTACAGAAATCTAGAAAAAGTCCAATAGTAGTTAGTAAGCATGTTACTTAACCATAAACTGAAATAGTATGTTCCGAATTTCATGTACTCTTTGGCACGTCTCAGTATTCTTTCGATACCACGATATCGCCAAGAAATATATCGCATCTGGATCAATAACAGCCTTCTGGTTTTCGGCCTATCGAGGGATCCGAGTCGTTATCTGGCTCGTAATCGTATAGTAGTGGTGATCGTAGCCAATCGTGTCTCGACGCCTTCTACAACATAATTTGATGAGTGTTACATTGAGGATGTGAACACAATCTGAATATCTCTTCGTACGCTTTTCTAGTGTCTGTCAATCAACGTCATTTACAGAGGTCTAGAAGAAGTCCATTATTACTTAGTAAGTATGTTGCCTAACCATAAACTGAAATGGTATGTTTCTAATTTCATGAGTTTATCTCAAGATTATGCTACAATTCATAATTATTTTCAGTTGATTACATCATACTACTGACTAATACACCACTGTATTTTGTGTTAAAAAGCCTGGATAATAGATCATTTAGAATATGACAGTTTCATAGTGTATATTGTCATTGTTATCTTTATTGTTCACTGAAATGATATGGTGCAATCTCAAATCATTCAAATTATCGATTTGTATATGAAGAAAAGTGAATAGACAGCAAGTTCATTTCATTCAAACTACTATTATTCACTCACAGGAATTATGATGGCTAAAACAAGCGGACCGATTGCCCACGTCACCTGAAATTCAAAGTTAAATTATATACTAGTAGGAAAATCAACATTTTCACTGTCAGTTGGCTTCAACCAACCACTCAATCACATATGACACTGAATTCAATAGGTCTCGTACGCCTTGTATTACTGCGAGATAAGAACAAAATTGAAAATGTGACTATTTAAAAATCAATATTCGGAATCAAAATGAGACTGAATTTTGTATTTTATGGTAACCAGTGTGAATGTGAACATCAACAAATCTGTCCTCATATTTGAGTAACGCTATATCAAACTTAATCTAGAGAATTAGTACATGCACAAAATGAAATAGAACTCGATAAGACAGTTTTCAAGTCAATCCATACTGAACGTAACTGGAAGTATCTGAATAACAACGTTATTTGTTTAAACGTTATTTGTTTCACAGGATTAAATAATGAATCTGCATTTGATTAACACTGTTACCTATGCTGTCTTCTTTGAACACATCTACAATTTAGTTCATAATCATTAAGATTTGTCAACGGTGAATTACAAACTGAAATCCTGTGGTCTCAGCAATTCATCTCATCAATACGGATTAACTAGACTTTGAATAACTTTACAGTTTTGATGTAAATCACTATTATTTAAACCCTGATGCCTGAAACTCATTCGTTCATAGACAATAAATGTTGAAACATTGACATCCATATCAACTCTGACAATCGCTATCACACAGTTAAATAATTATACAAACTATCGATAATATTCTGTTACTTTGTTGCTAAGAAACCTATTTTCCACTTAGAAATGTATCTGTCAATAAACAATATTGAAAGCCATGCTTCTCTCTACTACCTTCAATTGAACAATCGGATTCTCACATTTATAGTGACTAAACACTACAATGCAAATATTATCTGAACATAACTGATACACAACAAATGCTAGGCACTGTAACATACGCAAATGATTAACAATCAATTTCAGTGACTGATCAATCCAAGTGAAATGGGATCTCAACATTGATGAAACAGAAATGGAGTTTATCGTACGTACGCTGATGATCATATCGTGAATCATGTATAACAGTGAACGTGTTTACTTTCGGTGGGCATTCACAGCTCATTGACATTTATCATGAGATATATAACACTGTTTTAGTATGTGCCATACAACCAAAATCGTCATACGTTCTACCTAATTATAAACTAAATAAAACTCACTGCATTATATTAATACTCCATGGGATCAACAGTATCAATATGACAAGAATGATGGAAGCGATGTAGATCATAAACCACCTAAAATAACTGACCAAATCACGTTCAATATTTATTCCAACTAAAAACAATAACACTGATAGAATGATGGTCAAAATCCAACTGATAAATATGAACATTCCTTCCACGTTGATTGAAAGAAATGTTATCACACCAGCGAAGCTGTAAGTCTGGTAATCAATTTAAAAAGAAGATTGCACAAATAACTTTTAAACCAATGAAACCACCTATTAAAATCTGTTTTATTTGACAGACGATTTTTGATGAAGTACCATAAAATGGGAAAACATTCTTTATGCAATAAATAATTAGATTGTAGCACACTCTGCGAAAGTTTAAGGACTGAGTGATTGCAGATAAATCATCTATTCATTAAATAATCAGGTAGAAGACATAACATCTGTAATGAATTAAATTCACAGTACATCCACATTATCAGTTTTGAGTATTGGACATTTTGGTGGACACATTTTTTTATAATCTCTGTTTACATCATTCAAGACATCTCTAGAACTCAACACAGTTCTGGATCGATATCATTTTCATGTAACCACAATTCGTCATCAGTCACAACTCTATCAAGTAGGTCGGATGACTGAGTGAAGGGTATAATGGATGATGAAGCATTCATGAATTTTGCTCGTGTGAACAAGTTACTGACAGTCTCTAAACACACTTTTCTCAATTAAAAACACTAGTCTACACTCATGTAAACAGAGTGAATAGAGTGAGTGAATCAGTGAACAGACAGCACACATCTCATATACGACGTTTGATGATTATGTCATCAAACACAGTACATGTTTGCCAATATCTAACAATCTCAAAAACTCATTTTGAACACCCACGGAATATTCAAGTTTATGTGACAAATAACAGAATGATGTGACATCGTATTAGAATCTAGTAATATAAATCAAGTTTATATTGTTATTAGCAAACGTTTTACACACATTCATCCATTACTATCAAATACAACTTACGAATAGTAAGTACAGGAAATCCGTGAGATATGTCAAATGTGGAAATCTCTGAATAAAGAAAATTGCAATGGTTTCACCCATCGAAATAACACTGTAATGTAAATTATAAAGTGTCAAAATTGATACTGTAATATAAATAAAACCTATTTGGGAAACGCAGTTGAAAATATATAGCAAAAGTTTATATGGTTCAAAACGTATAAATCCTGAAGAAATGTACACGTAGTTGAATAGCCCAATAAATCACTGTCATTCAATTACATAATAAGTGATAGACTATTATGTAAAACATTATTTTGTTCGATATTCTTTCCATAAACCCATCTGAAATTACACGAAAAATCAATGAAATTGAAATGTCTTCAATGTTATTCATACTGGATTTGTGGTATTCACGATATTTCCTTATTATGTTTTATGTACCCGTAAGAATATTAATGAATTTATCATTTAACTCAACCCATTTAAACAAAATGATGCACAACGTATGTGTGTATTCTGAGCGTATATAAAATGTCTCGAAATATTTTATCGAATGACGAGGTACGGCAGAGGTTGGAGAGAGTTAGATCTCTCCGTCCAAATGCTCTCACAAGGCCACGCGCTACGTCCATCTAGAGGAGTTGGAAAAACCCTCATTCCAAACCAATGGTGAACATAAGGTCCAGGATCCTGATAGAACGATTGACGCATTAACCAATCGTTGTTCACTGGCTACCATACGACTGCATCTGTTGACGTCGCCCCACTATATTGTTGATCAGACTTTCAGGTGAAAGGCACCGAGTGTGACCTCCTATGAAAATCAGCTGCTTCGGTCTAGGTACACGGGCAGTATCACAGCCAACATACAAATCAAGTGAATCGTGTGCTGCATATGTATTCGGTATCCATTCCTATCAATATTTATGTGTTCAAATAAAATAAATAAGCTTACTGAATGTATTCCGAATACATAATCATGAATTCACATTCACTACACTTACCTTAAAATAATAACAATCCAGTAATGTTTATCTAGAGATATGACTTGATCTCTGAAACATGATTATCAAACATCTGAATTATTAGTTATTGACATACGTTGCATACACTAATGCAGTCATGAACATTGATAGAAAGATTTGAAGAATATTGGTTAGAAACACCTACATTCTCAAATTTATAATTTCAACTGATTTCTACCTTCAATATAAATCGAATGCGTACTGCATCAATCATTCCAGATAACTTGGAATCTTCACAGATCACTATTTGTTCATTACATTTGATTCGATCATTGTAGATATGTGATCCTGGTTAGAGAAGATGAGATATAAGATTACAATTCATTAACTGATGATAACTGATTGTCATCATTTAATTGTTCAAACCAATCTGACTTGGCCGACATTGATACGATTAGTGAATATTGTGAACAAGTTGTCAATGGAACATTCATCATCTTTGACCAAGCCAAAATCAATTTAGGTAATAGCAATACAATGAATCTACTATTACCCCGTTTTTCTCAACAGATGCTTCAAACCTCAACACAATATTATTATGCATTAACAATTGGTCTATATATGATATTCACTAGTGGAAACTGTTTCACTCTGAGGGTTTTAGGTCGATTTCAATGAATTATTATACTATATTATGTGTTAAGGTTTAATCAGCTGATGAGAAACCACGAAACACAATTAATTCATGTTTTGTATATTGCTTCAATTGCTCTCGCTTCAGTCAAATCGACCAATGTGAAAAGCGAACAATCCTCTCAGCATATATCAGTACTCGAACTCATCAACTAACGTCAGTTCTCATGCTTAAATAATGTTGATAGAATAATTATTTCACTTAAAGCCAATAGTCAATACCTTACATCAAACTGATTAGTTCATGGAATACAGTCCCGTCTAACACCATCTTGTCTGTGAAGTATGTACATAACATCATCAAATACGGTTTCTCCAATATATCAATGTCTAGTGACATACTTACTGATGATGTAATACACATGAGTTATTTCAAGACTTTCATCTAATGATCAATATATATTCATTGGATAAATATTCCAGCAATATACAAATGAAATAATTGAATTTGATTTATGTTATATCGATTGAGTGTGCGTGCGTTCCCTGTTTAGTATATGACGTGATGATCTCCACCAATGAGAGAGCAGCGATTTTATCGATCAGAGCAATGATACACGATAAACCGTATGAGCAGTCTTGATTACTTATCAGTCATGTTATCTACCTCACCCAGCCTGTTAAGTTCAAAACATTAATGACAGCCTCTGAAATATGAATCACTATTCTAAAACATACTGAGTTTATATATCAAACAAACTAACCAAATGTGGCTGTGAATAGGGGGAACCGTAATTAGTAGACTGAGTATAACTCAGGAATGGTTAATCGTACAGTGATAGTCAATGGGTCAAAATAAAGCTCATAATAAAAGGAACATTGATATCAATACTTAAGTTACTTAACAATGATAAAATAGGAAATACACATATCAGATTTGTCCATAAATAGTTCTCAAAGTTACCATTCATAAATCGCTTCACGACATAACAGTTTAGTCCATTACTGTTTATTCTGTATGTACAATAGTTTCACTAATTCTATCCATAATCAACATGGAACTGACAACAACAGTGATATTCAAATACTTTGTATCAGTAACGTTGTTTCACCTTTCCAAATACAAGTACTCATTCTTCTCTGTTAAACTCATTCATCATACCAATGAGATTATCGTAATGTGATTACACCATTCAATTGGTTCAACTTCATTATAAACAACAATGTTAACCAAAAATGTATCAATGTAAATACAAACCTTCATTTGGATATTTGTGCAACATCAGTTGTGTTCACAAGCAGTGCTCGTTAAAGTTGATCAAGTCAATCAACACTGATTTATAATGTTGATGTGAATGAAACTGATTGGTGAACATTGAATAAACTGTGAAGAACAGAACGACTTTTGATCAGATCAAAGTCCGAATGAGTTAGTGTTTACTTATCTGATCTACTAAACAGTCATATATTTCCATAAATGAGACAGTCATTATGGATATGAGAGAACATTCAATCAACATTTCACACCATATAAATTGGTTATATGTTAATTATCGAACAGATTACGGTTGATATACTGAGATTGATTTGGTTATACATCTCACTTTCACATGTTCAACTTCAAATGCACACAATAATCTACTTATAAGTGCTAACTGAATAGACCAGTCCTGGATGATCTTTAATATGCTGAATGTATATAGATTGTGTTATTTATCAGTATAGTAAAATGAATGTCATGTATGAAACGAGTTTGTTTTCGTGGATGCGAATGCAATTATCAAACGATGAACGTATATTGAAGGCCTCAGTTCATACTTATCAAGCTGCATAATAATTCAGTTAAATACGTGAAGAATACGACTACTCTGATGTATGATGTTTCAAGATAATCCATTCAACTGATTATCACACAAGGTACCCTAAATCATAACTGTGTGAATATGAAAATAGTAAGCGTAAACCAAATATAAGTGACTCCAAAATGTGTTTGTGTACATAGTTTATGAGACATCTCTCCACTTGTTCATCTAATGAATAAATTTCACTTCATTACCTGTAACATAAACAGTCACATATTTGAATTAGAAATAGATGAGGGAATAAATCACTTGAGTAGCAAGACGTTTCATATATAGTTGTTTACTGTCTGTCAGTGAAAACTAAGATAAGAGTTCCGTCAAATTTGTCACTAATCAGATAGATCTACCTACATTTCAGTGTCAATTATTATGCCAGAATACAAATCGAGACTGGAAATAATTCAGACATTATTATCAACAACGAATAACCCAAATCCCTCATCATCATCATCATCAT
The DNA here is from genome assembly GCF_000237925.1 of Schistosoma mansoni. Taxonomy (NCBI): domain Eukaryota; kingdom Metazoa; phylum Platyhelminthes; class Trematoda; order Strigeidida; family Schistosomatidae; genus Schistosoma; species Schistosoma mansoni. The sequence continues at coordinate 634,258 of NW_017386050.1, forward strand.
CATTATAACAATAATGTAAATAAATTATGTCGAGATTTATACATAATCGCCTACAATCCTCGCTTATCTCTATCTGGAAGAGGTCGTACAAATAACACCATCTTATTCCAATCATATAAAAAATATACATACACTTTATATTATCATGACTAAGAATAGTGCATTGGACAAAATTCCTGAATCACATCAATTCTCAACGTTATAGAGAAAATTTCTGGCTGCATCATACCTGTTTCCACAGGAATATTGCATTTCTGTATAATACACTGTGATTATTCCAAATGGTGTAAAGCTAAATCCATTCCATAATGATTTTAAAGAAAACTATGCATCATTAAGTAGAATGGAATGAATAAATGAACAGAAATTCATCGGAAATAATCATATCGATCGAATGAGTGTTTACGAATGGTAAAACTAAGTTACATAGTACCACATCGTCTTATCCAGTGAAACGACAAAACCAGCATTGATGAAGTTATCACTAATTTATCAAGCTTTATTCTCGACTGTTTTCATTGATCTGGAATTCGTAAAGATTTAACATTTATGAGTGAAATGTTCAAGACATTGTTTGTTTTCTTTTGTTCTTTACTAAAATCATCGTTCGATGAACTTATGTATGAACGTAATCAACAATCAGTCAGTCAGTCACAGCGTAGAACTTCGTACGTACGTACATCAGTTCGAGCTGCCATACCACATTAGCACAGAGATGAAGTTGTCGATTCAAATCCCATAGTGGTAGATGTAGTAAGAGTATAAGCATTATGTGAAAGATTAGGGTTTGAAGATGTTATTGAAGGAGTATAATACAGTGAGATAAATTTGAAAAGAGAAAAAGGATAGGGACATGAGGAATAAGGAACAATCAACATGCCAACAAGTACACTATGCATTATTTATGCCAGTTGACCTGTAGTTCAAGAATTGAAAACTTTATTAGTAGATAGAAAGATGATCAGCTATGCTATTTCACACATCAAAATCAATGATTGTTCGCGGTTGTAAAGTATTTGAAGCTAAAACAAACAGTGGGAATATAATTTATCGATGAATCAATTTTATTTAGGATAAGAGGTGTTGGATTATGGTGCGGAATTCATTCATTAATTCATCCATTTGACTAGATAGAGTTCTGGAATTTTAGTTGATGTCAGTTCGTTATGAGAACCCTATATCTAGTTGCTAACCCAAGCTTTCAACTGTAAATCATAATTGTAATACCTTACACTGGTTTAGAACACGCATCTCGCACTATTGAGTAGGTGCACGTTCACAAGGTCACTTTAGCATCACTATAGGATGTCCATAAATCAGAACCTCATTTCATAAACTTCACTTTGATTTTCTGATTGTATGAACTAGCACCTGTCTTCATAAATTGAAACATAGCTCATCAATTATCGGTTACATTCTCCTTAATGTTTCTTAGTGTGATGTCTCAATTTATACTTCAGATTATTTTCAACCATTAAAATTCGTAAAGTTCTGATCTTGATGAGTGATAAGTAAAACCTGTGATGAGAAAATTTCTGAAGCCATACATTTGTAGCATTGAAAATATGACAACATTGATGAGGAGTTGTCTCATGTTTTCCTCCTCGAAACGATGATTCATTTTGATAAATATCACTGCTGTAACTTGGTTACAAAGTGAATATTTCTGTGCTCATCTCTATTGCACGAATTTTGAGTGAAGTCTAATGAGATCAGACGGTTACTCAAACTGAACTAGGTAAAATGTGGTTTGGATGTAAGATGGAATTGTTGAGACCTAGATTGATCAATAAGCAAATTGCTCTATTATAATCATGAAACTGTAAATCAGTTAAACGTAGTCAACGAAAAACCCTCACAATTCCAAATAACTGACATAATTCAACTGTTAGTTCTGCTCAAACTCCTCCTCATTTCTTTCTAGTTCAATTTCACATTGTATATTAAATATATTACTTACTACTATTAAGTAAATTATGTTTCTTTAGTGCAATGTGCGATAATCATGTGCATGTGTTTACAGATTTCGTGAAACCCGACTGATTTTACTGTCTTCATTTTATCTCCTCTCAATCCATAATACTCTCTAGGGACTGACCAGTTGCAGTCCTAAACATCAATGGGAAGATTCAAACAAACAATACTAAGTGAATTTAAACCTCACCCTATTGCACAAGCAAGTAGCTATCAGGACTCAATAGCTGAGTGGATAACATGATGGCGTTTGAAGCGACATGTACTGAGATTGAGTCCCAGATTAAACATCAAATCTGAGATGCAGGTACATCCAGCCGACGAGTCCCAAATAGGACGAAACGCGCGTCCTGGATTCCACCACTAGCCACTATCCATCTCTGCTTACCATAATACTCTAATTTCATTTCATTCATGTTTGTTATTGATGTGTGGGCGAGAATGATAATGATTGGTTCTTTTGCTGAGTCAGAGATGTTAATAGTGTGACAGATGTTTTATGAGCTATATACTCCCCTATCCTGATTATTATTGATTAACAGTTCTTGCTGTTGTATTGTGTCGGATTTTAATGTGGAAATATATTAACGTTCTAGTCAGGCTAATCTCGTGTTCTTCCTCTGAGTTGTGTTGAATTCCTGTAGAGTAGACCATGGGAGGGTATCTAGTGAAGAAATTCGTCTAAGGTAAATTAACGTCCCACATACGTGTAAAAATTGAAAGGACTGTTATAACAAGAAACCCTATCGTTATAACAAGGATCCTAACTTTATAACAGTTATAAGTTATTTAATTGAAATAATTCTGATATTTGACAGTGAAGTAGAAATCGGATTTCGTGACACAACACTCAAACAAAATGTTCAAACGTACATTTATGTTGGTTGATGAAACATAATGAAATAAGTAGTATAAGCCTCGTTACAATAGGATTGTTCAAGACATAAATGAAACAAGTAGACGGATTCTTACATATTATTGACCAACGATTTGAGTACTATCATTGGCAATAAATAAACTAACTGTCGTGACACTGAAGGATAACATCATATGTGTAATACTGATACTTATTATAGTTGATACGACTGTACAACACAATAGTTGAATCCAATATTTCAACAAATGCAAAACAATTTCAGAAATATGAAAGTATACTTCCACTGATCAAATTCTAAGACATTCAATACTGATGGAATAAATATTATTGAAAGTAGACCGGTCGAGTTATATTGAACAAATCATAGTTACGCATTTTACAATTATTTTACAATAAACTACTTCGTAATTGACCAAATGAAGTTTACTTCACACCTAAGATAGTTTACACTGATACATCAAGGGCAACATCACTTCAAATATCTGTACTTTCAGAAAGTAAATTTGATAACAAATGAAACTGGTTAATCAATGTATCGTTCGAAAACACAAGAAGAAATGGTAGTTTGCTGCAGACAAACAATCCAAATGACATCCACGTCCACGAAAACCAAATGCATTTGTCAGTCGTTTCTATAATGTTTAGTCCATTTTTCAAAACATTCAACGTGTTTGGTGAATGACTTTGATGAAGAAACTTTAAAGATGCTGATATATAATATCTTATACATAATTGAACTCATAAATCCCATCAAAAGTGATTTCTCAGTTAATAATAAAGCGGATAAGTGAATGGATTCAACAAACACAATGTGCAGTTGTTCCTGGATATATTTATAGACAAGTTCCATTTACAAACAGAAAGACATAATTCCCTTGGAAACGTGCACACACATCATGAACAACCAACATTACAAGTAAGAGAATTTAATGTATGGAAATGCATTCCATTGTTTGGTGAATAATACATCAGTCATATTGGAAATCGAATATTTGATTGAATCATACGATTGTGCTTTTAATGCTGTCACAAAATAAGTAGTATAAGTAGTCAGTATCAACGAATGAACAAACCTACTTCATGTTACATTACCAAGTATACGGATATTCATCTTTCACATTATCAAGTAGATATTTCGACAGTCGTTGTTTTATTTATTATTGCTGATGATCTAAGACAATTCACAAACTCTTTCAACAATATAACGATTCCTTGAACTAATAATATAAATTGGGAAATTGAGAAGACTCGGTAAATACTATTAATTCCTTGAAGAAAAGGTTTATAATGATTGAGGAAGTGACTAATATGTTCAAGTATATTATCATTGACTGTTTGCTTTCATGTGTATTTGTGAAATGGTAAAGTAGATACATTTGTATTATGCATCTGTATTTTGTGATTGTTTCACTAGACGTGTGTCTTTATCATTAGAACTCAATGTGGCGAAATTTATTATGATCTACATCTATCTCACAACAACTAACAATGATACATCCACCCACAAAATAACAATAAACTATTATCAATCATTGTTTATATTTTTACAATTACGTCTCCGATCTTCTAAAAGATACCATACACTTCAATTCACAAATTCTCCATTTCATATTCAAGAAAGCATATGGATCACCATAAAGTAGAAGTTTGTCTAATGTGGATAACTATACAACCATTTAACTCGAAACGACAAACGTTGAGATTGATGGAATGAACGAAATCCATGTAACAGTCAAGACATTTGCAAATCATAGTATATTCGATTTCTTTCAATCAAGTTGATAAAATAATCAATACAATACTACTATATTACTTCCTCACTCCCAATGACTACTTATTCAATATCAGTGTATAGTAGAAACTACAAACTGGATAGTTTACAGAAGCTCAATTTCCCAGTCAATAAAACAAACTCACAATGATTAGGTAATTTAAAACTGAATATTTTCAAATCCACTTGTGTTTAATCCCGTACAATAATAAAGCAAACACAGAAATGGTCATATTCCACTTTGTGCTTTTACGGCATCATCAAATATACACAATTACAAAAAGAAACATCAGTCTGAAAATACAAACTGTATATATCTAGGGTAACTTAATGTTGAGAAACATTACAATAAATCCAGAATATGAGAATGTAAGTAAGAACAAATGAACCAATGATGCAAATATGAAATCTTCACGTCTGTAGTACATTTCTCTTCCTCCATACAATATTTGAGCTTCAATTAAACTAGCCTAAAATCACAATAACATTGTACAAATTCAAATTCAGATCATTCAAAGCTTATTATTATTATTATGAATTGTGTTATCTAATATCAACTGATTTAGAATTCGAATGAACTAACTTATTTGGAAGTGAAATATGCTTACATTGTAGTGACCTACTTTACACGACGAGAACGCGATTGCTTTAATGCTAACCATTATTATTATACCCAATTTTTTACTGTACTCGTTTTGTTTAACTGTATCAAAATCACTTTTCGTTCCGTTGTCCATCTTGTTGGTTCGAAATCTCTTACTCTCTTCTATTTCACTGTACTCTTTGGCACGTCTCAGTATTCTTTCGATATCACGAGATCGCCAAGAAATATTTATTAACTGGACTAATGACAGCCTTCTGATTTTCGGCCTATCGAGGGATCCGAGTCGTTATCTGGCTCGTAATCGTATAGTAGTGGTGATCGTAGCCAATCGTGTCTCGACGCCTTCTACAACATAATTTGATGAGTGTTACATTGAGGATGTGAACACAATCTGAATATCTCTTCGTACGCTTTTCTAGTGTCTGTCAATCAACGTCATTTACAGAGGTCTAGAAGAAGTCCATTATTACTTAGTAAGTATGTTGCCTAACCATAAACTGAAATGGTATGTTTCTAATTTCATGAGTTTATCTCAAGATTATGCTACAATTCATAATTATTTTCAGTTGATTACATCATACTACTGACTAATACACCACTGTATTTTGTGTTAAAAAGCCTGGATAATAGATCATTTAGAATATGACAGTTTCATAGTGTATATTGTCATTGTTATCTTTATTGTTCACTGAAATGATATGGTGCAATCTCAAATCATTCAAATTATCGATTTGTATATGAAGAAAAGTGAATAGACAGCAAGTTCATTTCATTCAAACTACTATTATTCACTCACAGGAATTATGATGGCTAAAACAAGCGGACCGATTGCCCACGTCACCTGAAATTCAAAGTTAAATTATATACTAGTAGGAAAATCAACATTTTCACTGTCAGTTGGCTTCAACCAACCACTCAATCACATATGACACTGAATTCAATAGGTCTCGTACGCCTTGTATTACTGCGAGATAAGAACAAAATTGAAAATGTGACTATTTAAAAATCAATATTCGGAATCAAAATGAGACTGAATTTTGTATTTTATGGTAACCAGTGTGAATGTGAACATCAACAAATCTGTCCTCATATTTGAGTAACGCTATATCAAACTTAATCTAGAGAATTAGTACATGCACAAAATGAAATAGAACTCGATAAGACAGTTTTCAAGTCAATCCATACTACACGTAACTGGAAGTATCTGAATAACAACGTTATTTGTTTAAACGTTATTTGTTTCACAGGATTAAATAATGAATCTGCATTTGATTAACACTGTTACCTATGCTGTTCTCTTTGAACACATCTACAATTTAGTTCATAATCATTAAGATTTGTCAACGGTGAATTACAAACTGAAATCCTGTGGTCTCAGCAATTCATCTCATCAATACGGATTAACTAGACTTTAAATAACTTTACAGTTTTGATGTAAATCACTATTATTTAAACCCTGATGCCTGAAACTCATTCGTTCATAGACAATAAATGTTGAAACATTGACATCCATATCAACTCTGACAATCGCTATCACACAGTTAAATAATTATACAAACTATCGATAATATTCTGTTACTTTGTTGCTAAGAAACCTATTTTCCACTTAGAAATGTATCTGTCAATAAACAATATTGAAAGCCATGCTTCTCTCTACTACCTTCAATTGAACAATCGGATTCTCACATTTATACTGATCACACAATACAATGCAAATACTATCTGAACATAACTGATACACAACAAATGCTAGGCACTGTAACATACGCAAATGATTAACAGTCAACTTCAGTAACTGATCGATTCAAGTGAAATGGGATCTCAACATTGATGAAACAGAAATGGAGTTTATTGTAGCTACGCTGATGATCATATCGTGAATCATGTATAACAGTGAACGTGTTTACTTTCGGTGGGCATTCACAGCTCATTGACATTTATCATGAGATATATAACACTGGTTTAGAATACGCCATAAAACCACAATCGTCATATATTCTACTAAAATATAAGCTAAACAAAACTCACTGCAGTAACATTAATACTCCATGGGATCAACAGTATCAATATGACAAGAATGATGGAAGCGATGTAGATCATAAACCACCTAAAATAACTGACCAAATCACGTTCAATATTTATTCCAACTAAAAACAATAACACTGATAGAATGATGGTCAAAATCCAACTGATAAATATGAACATTCCTTCCACATTGATTGAAAGACAGGATATCACACCAACGAAGGTGAAAGTCTGGTAATCAATTTAAAAAGAAGATTGTCCAAATAACTTTTATATCAGTGAAACCACCTAATCAAACTTGTCTTCATTAGACAGAATAATTATGATCAAGTGCGGTGAAATGGAAAAAACATCTTTGTGCACTAAAGAGTTAGATGATTGATCACGCTGCAAAAAATTACCCACTGAGAGACTGCAGATAAATCATCTATTTAGGCAATAACTGGTTAAAAGACAGAAAATCTGTACTGAATTAATTTCACAGTACATACACATAATCATTTGTGAGTAGTCAACATATTTGTTGACACACTTTTCTAATCTCCGTCCATATCATTCAAAACATCTCCAGAAATCATCACAATTCTGGATCGATAACATTCTCATGTAACCATAATTCATCATCAGTCACGACTCTATCAAGTAGATCGGATGTTTGAGTGAAGCGTTTACGCATGATAAAGCATTCATAAATTTTGCTCGTGTGAACAACTTACTGGCAGTCTCTAAACACACTTTTCTCGATTAAAAACACCAATCTACATTCATGTGAACAGAGAATATCCCCGTATCCACCACGTCAGTCATCGTGTTGGGAGTGAATCAGTGAATGGACATCACACATGTCATATTCGATGTTTGATGATAATGTCATCAGACACAATACAAGTTTATCCATGTTTAACAACCTCAATAACTCATCTTGAACATACACAGAATATTCAAGTTTATGTGACGACTAACAGAATGATGTCCCATCATATTGGGATCCAGTGATATAAATCACGTTTATATTGTTATTAGCAAACGTTTTACACACATTCATCCATTACTATCAAATACAACTTACGAATAGTAAGTAAAGGAAATCCGTGAGATATTTCAAATGTGGAATCCTCTGAATAAAGAAAATTGCAATGGTTTCACCCATCGAAATAACACTGTAATGTAAATTATAAAGTGTCAAAATGAATACTGTAATATAACTAAAACCAACTTGGGAAATGTAATTGACAAAACATCAAAATGTGTGATATGGGAGAAAACATAAATCCTGATGAAATGTACACGCATTATTATTACTATTATGTAAAGCATTATTTTGTTCGATATTCTTTCCATAAACCCATCTGAATGTACATGAACAATCAATGAAACTGAAATGTCTTCAATGTTGTTCATACTGGATTTGTGGTATTCACGATATTTCCTTATTATGTTTCATATACACGTAAGAATTATAATAAATTTATCACTTAACTCAACTCATTCAAAACATTATGATGCACAACGTATGTGTGTACTATATACGTACATGAAGGGTCCTAAACTAGTTTACTGAATGCCACGGTACGGCAGAGAGTGAAGAGAGTCAGATCTCTCTCTCAAAATGCTCTCACAATGCCACGCGTATGCAATCACTGCCTCGGAAGTCCTACCTATTGCCATCTAGTGACATTACTGTTGTCTACGAAATTGAGGGGACGAATACGAGTGTTCAACGCTTTGAGTGTGTTGGTGAATATGATGGGTCCATGTAGGGAATTTGGAAATTCCTCATTCTAATCCAATGGTGCACTTAAGCACTGGGATCCTGATGAAACAAATGGCGTATAAACTGACTACCATGCGACTGCACCTGTTGATGTTCCCTCACTACCTTGTGGCTCCGAGTGTGATTCCTCAAGAATACCATCTGCTCCGGTCTTGGTATGCGCGCAGTATCACAGCCCACACACAAATCAAGTGAATTGTGTGCTGCATATGTATTCGGTACCCATTCCTATCAATATTTATGTGTTCATTTAAAATTATTGAGCTTACCCAATGCATTTCGAATACATGATGATAAATTCCAATTCACCCAACTTACCTTAAAATAATAACAATCCAGTAATGTTTATCTAGAGATATGACTTGATCTCTGAAACATGATTATCAAACATCTGAATTATTAGTTATTGACATACGTTGCATACACTAATGCAGTCATGAACATTGATAGAAAGATTTGAAGAATATTGGTTAGAAACACCTACATTCTCAAATTTATAATTTCAACTGATTTCTACCTTCAATATAAATCGAATGCGTACTGCATCAATCATTCCAGATAACTTGGAATCTTCACAGATCACTATTTGTTCATTACATTTGATTCGATCATTGTAGATATGTGATCCTGGTTAGAGAAGATGAGATATAAGATTACAATTCATTAACTGATGATAACTGATTGTCATCATTTAATTGTTCAAACCAATCTGACTTGGCCGACATTGATACGATTAGTGAATATTGTGAACAAGTTGTCAATGGAACATTCATCATCATTGACCAAGCCAAAATCAATTTAGGTAATAGCAATACAATGAATCTACTATTACCCCGTTTTTCTCAACAGATACTTCAAACCTCAACACAATATTATTATGCATTAACAATTGGTCTACATATGATATTCACTAGTGGAAACTGTTTCACTCTGAGGGTTTTAGGTCGATTTCAATGAATTATTATACTATATTATGTGTTAAGGTTTAATCAGCTGATGAGAAACCACGAAACACAATTAATTCATGTTTTGTATATTGCTTCAATTGTTCTTGATTCAGTCAAATCGACCAATGTGAAAAGCGAACAATCCTCTCAGCATATATCAGTACTCGAACTCATCAACTAACGTCAGTTCTCATGCTTAAATAGTGTTGATAGAATGAATTTTTCACTCAAATTCAATAGTCAATATCTTACATCAAACTGATTAGTTCATGGAATACAGTCCCGTCTAATACCATCTTGTCTGTGAAGTATGTACATAACATCATCAAATACGGTTTCTCCAATATATCAATGTCTAGTGACATACTTACTGATGATGTAATACACATGAGTTATTTCAAGACTTTCATCTAATGATCAATATATATTCATTGGATAAATATTCCAGCAATATACAAATGAAATAATTGAATTTGATTTATGTTATATCGATTGAGTGTGCGTGCGTTCCCTGTTTAGTATATGACGTGATGATCTCCACCAATGAGAGAGCAGCGATTTTATCGATCAGAGCAATGATACACGATAAACCGTATGAGCAGTCTTGATTACTTATCAGTCATGTTATCTACCTCACCCAGCCTGTTAAGTTCAAAACATTAATGACAGCCTCTGAAATATGAATCACTATTCTAAAACATACTGAGTTTATATATCAAACAAACTAACCAAATGTGGCTGTGAATAGGGGGAACCGTAATTAGTAGACTGAGTATAACTCAGGAATGGTTAATCGTACAGTGATAGTCAATGGGTCAAAATAAAGCTCATAATAAAAGGAACATTGATATCAATACTTAAGTTACTTAACAATGATAAAATAGGAAATACACATATCAGATTTGTCCATAAATAGTTCTCAAAGTTACCATTCATAAATCGCTTCACGACATAACAGTTTAGTCCATTACTGTTTATTCTGTATGTACAATAGTTTCACTAATTCTATCCATAATCAACATGGAACTGACAACAACAGTGATATTCAAATACTTTGTATCAGTAATGTTGTTTCACCTTTCCAAATACAAGTACTCATTCTTCTCTGTTAAACTCATTCATCATACCAATGAGATTATCGTAATGTGATTACACCATTCAATTGGTTCAACTTCATTATTCCAAACAATGTTAATGAAAAATGTATCAATGTAAATACAAACCTTCATTTGGATATTTGTGCAACATCAGTTGTGTTCACAAGCAGTGCTCGTTAAAGTTGATCAAGTCAATCAACACTGATTTATAATGTTGATGTGAATGAAAATGATTGGTGAACATTGAATAAACTGTGAAGAACAGAACGACTTTTGATCAGATCAAAGTACAAATTAGTTAGTGTTTACTTATCTGATCTACTAAACAGTCATATATTTCAATAAATGAGACAGTCATTATTGATATGAGAGAACATTCAATCAACATTTCACACCATATAAATTGGTTATATGTTAATTATCGAACAGATTACGGTTGATATACTGAGATTGATTTGGTTATACATCTCACTTTCACATGTTCAACTTCAAATGCACACAATAATCTACTTATAAGTGCTAACTGAATAGACCAGTCCTGGATGATCTATAATATGCTGAATGTATATAGATTGTGTTATTTATCAGTATAGTAAAATGAATGTCATGTATGAAACGAGTTTGTTTTCGTGGATGAGAAATCGTTTATAAAATGATAATATTTTCACGAATCTATGAGCAAATATTAAAGTCCTTAATTCGTACTTATCAAGGTATATATGCACTCAGTAAAATATGTCAAAATTACGTATAATCTGATGTATGATATTTCAACATAATCCATTCAACTGATAAGTACACCAGGTACCCCAAATCAAAACGAACTGAATATACAAATAATGAGGGAGAACCACATGAAAGTGACTCCAAAATGTGTTTGTGTACATAGTTTATGAGATATCTCTCGACATGTTTATCTAATGAATAAATTTCACTTCATTACTGGAACTCTCGAATTTACGCTGATGTCAAGACGTCATGAAAATCCTATATCTAGTTGCCAACCCTAGACGTCAACTGTAAATAATAGTTCTAATTCCTTACACTTGTGTAGAACACGCACCTAGCACTATTGATTAGGTGAACATTCACAAGGTCAGTTTAGCATCACTCAAAGGACGTACGCAAATTATAGTCTCACCACATAAACCTCACCCTATAATTCTGATTGTATCAGCTTAAAAGTTATTACTTATACAATTAAACATGTATAGACATGAAGGAGCTCCTGTCTTCATAAATTGAAACATAGCTGATCAATTATCTGTTACATTCTCCTTAGTGTTTCTTAGCGCGATGTCGTAATTTTACTTCAGATTAATTTTAACCATTACAATTCGTAAAGTTCTGATCTTGATGAGTGATGAGCCAAAACTGTGATGAGAAAATTTCTGAAACCAAACATTTGCAGCATTTGAGACATGACGAAATTGACGAGGAATTGTCTCATGATTTTCTTCTTAAATCGATGATTCATTTTGATAAATATCACTACTGTAACTTGTGATATATAAATGGTTAAAATCTAGTGAGAGGCTGGTAGGTCCTGGGTTCGAATCCCGCGAGGTGGGATCGTGGATGCGCACTGTTGACGTTTTGTAACTAATGGGAAACTATATTGTTTATCCTCATGTTTATCGACGCTTTATTTTGTTTCAACAGATCATAAATTGTATGTTTATTGTTAGTAACCTTGTCATTCAATTATTAAGTTTGCTCACACATATATTGTTAATACTAAGATAACTGATTGATTTATTTATTGTTGACTATATAGGAACCCTAAACACAAAATGATCCCTTCTGGTATGGTCAAATTTGTGCAATATAAGGGAGGTTGATTAAATGACTGTAAATCTTGAGAAATTTAAGAGTCACATTAAGTAAAAGAATTTGAAGTTGCATTAAATTTTCATTTATTACTTCTTGATATAAATAGTCTTTGTGTTGAAAAACAAATGAAGGAAATAAGAACTACATAGTTGTTTGAGCATTGATAATGGTCGGTAGTATAGGTTAGTTCTACTTATTTCTTTATTCTTCTTTTAGGAATGATGAGAACAGCAGTTAAGGACTTTATAAATTTCTAAAAAGAAACATTTTGGCTTTGGAAGTCCAAGTAGAATTTAATCAAACTTATAAAATTATAATGTTCAAATGTATCCTTTAGTTATCACTGAATCGACATTTGAAATCGGGATCTAAACTGAAGGACAACTGTTGAATATTCATACGTTGGTTAAATTTGTCCTCTAAATAGTGTGAACGTCATTAACGAATCACAAATTTCTTTAAGTACTGCGATGTATCACTTTCTTTTAGTATAAATACTTCCTAACTTTTGAAAATAACTCTATTAATTTAAGCGGTAACTCTGTAAGGACTAGGAATCAGTTAACAGTTCGTGAGGTGATAAGAAAATCCCACCCTAAGTACAAATATTTGTAGGAGTTGAACGTCAATTTATTTAGAATTTGTGTAACGTTAAAAGTGAGAATATTTAGTGATGACAGATATGAAACTTTATTACCATTGTATATAATACGTTTGTATTATGCCGCTAAAGTATACGTTAGCTCGTGCAGTAATATATTGTATCGATTATTTTATATTGAACTTCATATAACTTTTCTACTAATCACTAGTCAGTTGGTCAGTTTATCCATGAGTCATTTAATAGGGGAGATGTATAAGTGACTTTGTCTAGGTATATGGATTGGGCTTTGGACTAAATGCTGAATCACTCTCTACAGATATCTATTACACCCTACAAGGAATAAGTAGAAACATATACGACACAAATTAAGAACATCAGTTTTCTGATCGCCATTTTATTGATGGGTTGAGGTCACTAACCTTGTGTCTAACCTTCTCCCTTCATCTGAGCTCTGTGGACTGAGAGTGACTATAAAGCGGTTTCGGGAGTAGTAAAAGTAGTATCGTACGGTTACTCAATTAAGTAATCGCAATATGTGTATTCAGTTAGTTATTTATAGCAAATCAGAAAAGCCATAATTTATAAAAAATATCACTTTATTTAATTTTATTTAACATGAAATGAAAATGAGCATACTGTTTCAGTATTTATATCAATGTAAATGTCACGTATATTAGTAGTAACAATCTATTATCAAGTTATTAATATGAATCAATAAGTTTTCACATTGTTTTCCATGGACAATAAGATCTGAAATTTTCCTTTCTTCCTTCAATTCTCTAATAAATATCCTTAATATTGAAAAGGATATGATAACTTTGAATAAAACATCTTGTAAGTAGTACATCATCATGTTCAAAGAAAAAAAATTGTTTTTTCCCTGTTGTTTTTTTTTAATTTTTCATTCATAGTTGAATTGGACAAATGATTGGTATATCATAAATATTATGATATTTGTCATGATTATCTATTATTTTTGTATTTTTCATAAAAAAAGAACATTTATTTTACCAAAAAAAAAGAAATTTTCTTTTTTTGATGCTTTTTCCTGATTGGTCAAATTTGAATTTTCTTTTTTTGTTTTGTTTTAATAAACAAAAAATCAATATTTTCTCACCATCATCATCACCACCATCATGATGATGATTGTACATTTGAATTTGTATTCTTCATTAAATGATTTAATTGTTTCATTATATTTTCTGTTTCCATTTGATGTTTTATAAATGTCGTTAAAAAATTATATTCTATAATTGATTTTATATCTCTTTGTTTATTTTCTTTAATGGTATCATTATACCAATAAGTTGTTAATAATTGTTTATAATTATATCGTTTATTTATATCAATATTTAATAACATAGTAACTATTTCATATATACTTTTATCAATTTTAGATAATAATAATAAACTACTTAATTGTATTTGAGTAGTAGTATTAGTAGTAGTATTTATATAATTTATAAAGTTATATAAATTTTTATGCTCTAAAAATGGTAATTTACCAGTAAATAATAAATGCATGATAATACCAATAGACCATGAATCTAATTCCATAGATTTCTTATTCCATAGTGCTTTAATTAGTTCATATATATTCTGTTGTTTATTAATATTATTGTTATAACTAGTAGTAGTAGTAGTTGCATTGATATAATCATTGGTTAACTTGATATCATTCATATATTCTGGTGACCAATAAATAAATAATAAATTTGTCATATTACTATTATTATTAGTAGTAGTATTAGTATTACATAATAAATTGATTTCTGTTAAAACACTAAAATCTAATACTAATGATAATGATTTAGGATGATCAGTTTTAAGGAAAATATTATATGGTTTAATATTACCATGATATATATGTCTCTCATGTAGATAATTTACAGCTTTACATAAATATTCTATAACAGTACATGCATCTTCCATAGATAATATAGATCTTTGTTGAAACCATTCAAATAAATTACCATATGAATAGAAACTTGTTATGATTGTAAACTTTCTATCATCTAACCCAATTTCATATGGGACTATTAATCCTTCATTATTATTTGATAATAGTAATTTGGATTCATGAAAACGTTGTATTAATTTTAAATGAAATAAATTTTGAAAAATTTTTTTCCATAATTTTTTTATTGGCCATTGATTTAAATTAAATTGTTTACATATTATATGTTTATTTAATGGTATAATAATACCATATTTATATGAATTCAATTCATTTAATTGTATTGAATGAAATGCAATTTTTAATATAATTTCTTCCATTATTAATTTTGTTGCTAAGGGATAGAGAATCAATGAAGAGAAAAAGAAAAAAATTGTTTTCTTATATCCAATATGGAGCATATATATATATATATACATAAATGAGTTGTGATTAATTC
>NW_017386050.1:650359-662881 GCF_000237925.1 Schistosoma mansoni
AAACAAAATAAAGCGTCGATAAACATGAGGATAAACAATATAGTTTCCCATTAGTTATAAAACGTCAACAGTGCGCATCCACGATCCCACCTCGCGAGATTCGAACCTAGGACCTACCAGCCTCTCACCAGAGCACTCAACCGATAGACCACTGTTGAGGAGCCCCACAATAACACGAAATGGCCGTCCAGTGCTTCCAGGTTTTCCCTAGTGGTCTAGCTTCAATTGACTCATGATCCTAACTATATAAAATTACTAAAATATCCACAGAACCACCTTGTAATTAGAGTTTTGATTAAGATATAAGAATAATAAATAACACAATAAAAGTCAATAATGTTTCGGTAGACAATACAAAATATTTCGTAGTTGACACCATTAAATAGTCTTAATTAGATAATTACTGAAAACTAACAATGCAATAGACAATCTTTTCATCCTATGATGGGATTCCTCAACAGTATTCATCCAGCTGAGGTGAAAGATTGAGATAAATAAAAGACACCATACTACAAATAAACAACTATCCATCACTTCATAGACTTTCTTCGTTATCTAATTAAAATCAAAATGTATGTAGTTCATGTTTGTAGATCAATTTATTTGAGACAAATCAAAATAAAGCGTCGATAAATATGAGAATAAACAACATAGTTCCCCATTAGTTATAAAACGTCTTATCAAAAGTTAGTTCAAAATAAAATTGATTTGATAACATCTACACAGGTAACTGTGAATGAACCTTCTTTTATATATTCTTTCATTTTATTCAAATTTACCAAATTAAAATTAGAATTTTTCATTGTCATTTGAATATCCAACTCGATTGATTGAAAAAGTGAAAGTGATAGAATTTCCCAATCATTTCTTATTATACATATGAAATAGACAATTGATGATATTATGAGCACTGTTGCTATACTCAACTTTGATAATTGTAGTTGATTAAGGACTTAGTGTTTGATAATGCCATATTACTTTTATCCTCATACACTAGCGACTAAATTCCATCGATCAAGATACAATTAGACAAACAATTTAAACGACTGTACATTTCGTACTCTGTGATAATGTGCTAATTAATTGAAGATAGAAAATTTCTTGGTTCTAGATATCACGTCTGTTGCTTGTTGGTGTGATTTGAAATCCCATTGAGAGGGAGTATCAATTCTCGTAATATTCAAAGTACGCCTAGTTTGCAAGTACCGACTATCACGAAGCCTATGTTAAACAGTGTATCTTGTCTATCACGTTTAATTTTCTTACAGCTTCATGATCACTATATAGCAATTTGTTTATTGATTAGTCTAGATAAATCTACATTCCATTCATTCGATCTCACATCCAAACCACATTTCACCTAGTTCAATTTGATTAACTGACTGATCTCATTTGACTTCACGTGAAATTCGTGCAATAGAGATAAGCACATAAATATTCACTTTGTAAACAAGTTACAGTAGTGATATTTATCAAAATGAATCATCGATTTAAGAAGCAAATCATGAGACAATTCCTCATCAATTTTGTCATATCTCAAATGCTACAAATGTATGGCATCAGAAATTTTCTCATCACAGATTTAGCTTATCAGTCATCAAGATCAGAACTTTACGAATTTTAACGGTTGAAAATAATCTGCAGTATAAATTACGACATCCCACTCAGAAACTCCTAGGAGAATGCAACCGATAATTGATCAGCTATGTTTCAATTTATTAAGACAGGTTCAATTTCAAGTTTATGTAAATTTTGTTGTATAATTAATAACAACTTAGCTAATACAATCAGAATTATAGGGTGAGGTTTATGTGGTGAGACTATAATTTGCGTACGTCCTTTGAGTGATGCTAAACTGACCTTGTGAATGTTCACCTAATCAATAGTGCTAGGTGCGTGTTCTACACAAGTGTAAGGAATTAGAACTATTATTTACAGTTGACGTCTAGGGTTGGCAACTAGACATAGGGTTTTCAAAACGAACTGATATCAGCTGAAATTCCAGAACTCTATCTTGTCAAATAAACGAAGGAATGAATGAATTCCGCAACTTAATCCAACACCTCTGATTGATTCGTCTACAAATTATATTCTTACTGTTTGTGTTAGCTTCAAATGCTTTACAACCATGAATAATCATTGATTTTGATGTGAGAAATAGCATGGCTGATCATCTTTCTATCTACTGAAGAAATTTTCAATTCTTGAACTACAGGTCAACTGGCATAAATAATGTATAGTTTTTTTGTTAGCATGTCTATTGTTGATTACGTTCATACATAATTTCATCGGACAATGATTTTAGTATAAATCGAAAGAAAACAAACAATGTC
Organism: Schistosoma mansoni; assembly: GCF_000237925.1. Taxonomy (NCBI): domain Eukaryota; kingdom Metazoa; phylum Platyhelminthes; class Trematoda; order Strigeidida; family Schistosomatidae; genus Schistosoma; species Schistosoma mansoni. Next base: position 652,693 of record NW_017386050.1, read on the forward strand.
TTGAACATTTCACTCATAAATGTTAAATCTTTACGAATTCCAAATCAATGAAAACAGTCGAGAATAAAGCTTGATAAATTAGTGATAACTTCATCAATGCTGGTTTTGTTGTTTCACTGGATAAGACGATGTGGTACTGTGCAACTTAGTTTTACCATTCGTAAACACTCATTCGATCGATATGATTATTTCCGATGAATTTCTGTTCATTTATTCATTCCATTCTACTTAATGATGCATAGTTTTCTTTAAAATCATTATGGAATGGATTTAGCTTTACACCATTTGGAATAATCACAGTGTATTATACAGAAATGCAATATTCCTGTGGAAACAGGTATGATGCAGCCAGAAATTTTCTCTATAACGTTGAGAATTGATGTGATTCAGGAATTTTGTCCAATGCACTATTCTTAGTCATGATAATATAAAGTGTATGTATATTTTTTATATGATTGGAATAAGATGGTGTTATTTGTACGACCTCTTCCAGATAGAGATAAGCGAGGATTGTAGGCGATTATGTATAAATCTCGACATAATTTATTTACATTATTGTTATAATGATGATGATGATGAGGGATTTGGGTTATTCGTTGTTGATAATAATGTCTGAATTATTTCCAGTCTCGATTTGTATTCTGGCATAATAATTGACACTGAAATGTAGGTGGATCTCTCGGATGTGTCACCAGTATGACGGAACTCGTATTTAAGTTTTCATTGACAGACATCAGTCAACTATAATTGAAACGGCTTTTGACCTAATTTCACTGTTCAGACAATCAGTTCAGCGTACAAATATGCGAACAGGGACTGAATAATCAGAGTCACAAACACTAAAAACTGTTTGGTTCAAACAATGTCGAGTCAAATTAGAGTAAACTTATCTGCGAAAGTATCAATTATTCAACTGATGGTTATATTGTTTTCACTCAAACAAGAGGATTTATTGATGACTTTGTGAAGCACCATCGGTTATGCTAAACAGTGTATTTTGTAGGGAATATCTAACTTCTCATAGAAATCACAAATGATGTGGGAATTGGTAAATAAACAAATTTTCTGAGATTGATATGATGTAACAACCACAGATAAAGTCTTCAATAATGATGAGTGCAAGGATCAGTGTTTATTCTTCATCAATCAAAATAAGTTAGCTGACTGTTTTGTCGTTTGTAATTATCAAGATTTCACAAATGTGGTTTATAAATGCATCAAAATCTTCAATCACGTGTGTCGGTCTCCATGAATACTGTGTTTGTTCGAATAGTTGAATTTGTATAAATCATTCATCTTTTGAATTCAGTATGTTTAGATTTAGCATAAACTTCCAACATTGGATGATACAAATTGTATGGATGATTTGTGTGGACTTTCATTTTAAGGAATTGCAAGTATTACCGAACATATTTTCTGGTAGGTTATTTGAAGTGATTCGGTGACAAGTGTATTCAGATAATATGTGATGCTTGATAATGAGAAGAGTCATTTAGACAGTCAGATGATTTGATATGTGATGTATTTTCAGTTAATAAATATCCACCGAATTTTAGACTCATTTATATGAACGCGTTGGTAATTACCTCCTGAACAAATAGGCAATAGACTATCTGCAAAGAAGAAAATATTTTAAATTTGCAAATGGTGAAATCTGACTGGATAAATTATTGGGTTAATGAGCTTTCATAAAATATGAGGATTTCGATAACTAGATGGTGATTTGAATGAAAAGCACTTCAGTGAAATAAAAAATGCGTGATCTCATCAATAACTATTAAATTTACAATGACATGTTTTAGATGAAACTATGTTCTTCAACATGGAAAGTATACTGAACTATATACAGTAGTACTGTCGGTCACTGTCTGCTTTCAGTATATCACGATGGTATTGAAGATGACTGTGGTGCTTCTCAAGGGATTTATTCCCTCATCGTTAATTAAATAAAAAAGTGACTGTTTATGATACAGGTAATGAAATGGACTTTATTCATTAGATGAACATGTCTAGATATGTCTCATAAACTATATACACAAACATATTTCGGAGTCACTTAAATGTGGTTTACTCTGGCTATTCACACCAATTTGATTTGGGGTACCTTGTGTAGTTATCAGTTGAATGGATTATCTTGAAACATCATACATCAGAGTACACGTACTTTTGACATATTTAACCGACTGCATACGTAGCTTGATAAGTATGAACTGAGGCCTCTAATAGATTCTCATAGATTCGTGAAAATATCATTGTTTTCTAATTGCATTCTCATCCATGAAAACAAACGCGTTTCATACATGACATTCATATAATCAATTTATATCGTGTGAAATATTGATTGAATGTTCTCTCATATCAATAATGACTGTCTCATTTATTGAAATATATGACTGTTTAGTAGATCAGATAAGTAAACACTAACTAATTTGTACTTTGATCTGATCAAAAGTCGTTCTGTTCTTCACAGTTTATTCAATGTTCACCAATCAGTTTCATTCACATCAACATTATAAATCAGTGTTGATTGACTTGATCAACTTTAACGAGCACTGCTTGTGAACACAACTGATGTTGCACAAATATCCAAATGAAGGTTTGTATTTACATTGATACATTTTTGGTTAACATTGTTGTTTATAATGAAGTTGAACCAATTGAATGGTGTAATCACATTACGATAATTTCATTGGTATGATGAATGAGTTTAACAGAGAAGAAAGAGCATTTGCATTTGGAAACATGAAACAGCATTACTGATACAAGGTATTTGAATATCACTATTGTAGTCAGTTCAATTTTGATTATGGATAGAATTAGTGAAACTATTGTACATACAGAATAAACAATGATGGACTAAACCAAATCCAATCATTTCAGTTGTAAATTGCTGGAATATTTATCCAATGAATATATATATTCATCATTAGATGATAATGTTGAAACAGCTCATGTGTATTACATCATCAGTGGGTAAATCACTAGACATTGATATATTGGAGAAACCGGATTTGATGATGTTATGTAATTACTTCACAGACCAGATGGTATTAGACGGGACTGTATTCCATGTACTAATCAGTCTAATGTAAGATATAGAATCTTGGATTTAGGTGAAAAATTTATTCCATCAACACTATTTAAGCATGAGAACTGACGTTAGTTGATGAGTTCGAGTACTGATATATGCTGAGAGGATTGTTCGCTTTTCACATTGGTCGATTTGACTGAATCAAGAACAATTGAAGCAATATACATAACATGAATACATTGTGTTTCGTGTATTCTCTTCAGCTGAATAAACCTTGAGCGTAATATAGTATAATAATTCATTGAAATCAACTTAAATACCATTAGGTGAAAAAGTTTCCATTAATGAATATCCTATTTGTGAATAATTCCCTACAATAACGTTCTAGAATATTCATATGTAGACCAATTTTTAATGATTAATACTATTGTGCTAAGGGGTGAAGCACCTATTGCGAAACGCCGAATTATAGTAGATTCATTGTATCTCTGTTACCTTAATTGATTTTGCTTTAGTCAAGTATGATGAATGTTCCATTGACAATTTGTTCACAATATTCACCAGTCGCAACAGTGTTGGTCAAGTCAAATAAGGTGTCACAATCAGTTATAATCAGTTTGTAGTAATCTTATGTTTCATCTTCTGTTGTCAGGATCACATACCTACAAACATGGATGCAAATATAATGAACAAATAGTAATCTGTGAGGATTCCAAGTTATCTGGAATGATTGATCCAAAACGCATTCGATTTATATTGAAAGTAGAAATCAGTTGAAAATATAAATTTGAGAATGTAGGTGTTTCTAACCAATATCCTTCAAGTCTTTCTATCAATATTCATTACTGCATTGGCGTTCACAAAGTTTGTTGCTCCCCAGTGATCCAATTGTTTATTAATCCCACTTCAGTTTTAAACCCTTTGTAAAGCTTGATAAGAAGTTTTGGTTTTCTTGTATTTTGAGGTAAGTGTAGTAAATTCGTATAAGACAAGGTATTCATCATCATATATCTGGAATTCATTTGGTAGGCTTATTTGGGACATTTCACATACGTATAGAGTACACACATACGTTGTGCATTATTATGTTTAAATGGGTTGAGTTAAATGATAAATTCATTAATATTCTTACGGGTATATAAAACATAATAAGGAAATATCGTGAATACCACAAATTCGGTATGAATAACATTGAAGACATTTCAGTTTCATTGATTTTTCGTGTAATTTCAGATGGGTTTATGGAAAGAATATCGAACAAAATAATGTTTCACATAATAGTCTATCCTTTAATATATAATTGAATGACAGTGAATTATTGGGCTATTCAACTATGTGTACATGTCATCAGGATTTATACGTTTTGACCCATATCACGCTGTTTGATGTTTTGTCTACTATATTTCCCAAATAGGTTTTATTTATATTACAGTATCAATTTTGACACTTTATAATTTACATTACAGTGTTATTTCGATGGGTGAAACCATTGCAATTTTCTTTATTCAGAGATTTCCACATTTGAAATATCTCACGGATTTCCTTTACTTACTATTCGTAAGTTGTATTTGATAGTAATGGATGAATGTGTCTAAACATTTTGTGAACAACAATATAAACTCGATTTGTATTACTGGATCCCAATAAGATGCCACATCATTATGTTAGTCGTCACATAAACTTGAATATTCTGTGGATGTGAAAAATGAGTAATTGAGGTTGTTAGATATTGACAAACATGTATTGTGTTGAGATGGTGGAGAAGATTTGTAGCTCAGGTGGGTGATTTTGATGACATTATCATCAAACATCGTATATGAAATGTGTGCTGTCTGATCAATGATTCACTCCTAACACGATGACTGACGAGGTGGATACGGGAATATTCTCTGTTTACATGAATGTAGACTGGTGTTTTTGGTTGATAATAGTGTGTTTAGAGTCTGTCAGTAACTTTTTCATACGAGCAAAATTTATGAATGCTTTATCATCCGTCAAAGCTTCACTCAAACATCCAATCTACTTGATAGAGTTGTGACTGATGATGAATTATGGTTACAAGAGAATGATATCGATTCAGAATTGTGAAGATGTTTTGAATGATGTAGACAGAGATCAGAGAAATTTATTAACTAAAATGTCGAATACTCAAATCTGATTATGAGCATGTACTGTTAAGTTAATTCAGTACAGGTTTTATGTCTTTTATCCAGTAATTTATTAGATAGAGCATTTATTTACAGTCATTCAGTCCGTAAACTTTTGTAGCTTGTTCTACCATCTAATTAATTATTGCATAAAGATGATTTTCCCATTTTACGGTACTTTATCACAAATGTTCTGTTAAATAAAACAGATTTTAATAGGTGGTTTCATTGGTATAAAAGTTATTTGTGCAAACCTCTTTTCAAATTGATTACCAGACTTTCAGTTTCGCTGGAGTGATAGCATTTCTTTCAATCTACGTGGAAGGAATGTTCATATTTATCAGTTGGATTTTGACCATCATTCTATCAGTGTTATTGTTTTTAGTTGGAATAAATATTGAACGTGATTTGGTCAGTTATTTTAGGTGGTTTATGATCTACATCGCTTCCATCATTCTTGTCATATTGATACTGTTGATCCCATGGAGTATTAATGTTACTGCAGTGAGTTTTGTTTAGCTTATATTTTAGTAGAATATATGACGATTGTGGTTTTATGGCGTATTCTAAACCAGTGTTATATATCTCATGATAAATGTCAATGAGCTTTAAATACACACCAAAAGCAAACATGTTCACTATTATACATGATTCACTATATGATCATCGGCGTACGTACGATAAACTCCATTACTGTCTCACCATTGTTGAGATCCCATTTCACTTGGATTGATCAGTAACTGAAATTGATTGTTAATCATTTGCGCATCTTGCAGTGCCTAGCATTTGTTGTGTATCAGTTATGTTTAGATAATATTTGCATTGTAGTGTTTAGTCACTATAAATGTGAGAATCCGATTGTTGAATTGAAGATAGTGGATAAGAGCATTTCTTTCAATATTGTTTATTCACAGATACACTTCTAGGTGAAAAATAGCTTTCTTAGTGATAGAGTAACAGAATATTATCGATAGTTTGCATGATTAATTAATTGTGTGATAGCGATTCTCAGAGTTGACATGGAAGTCAATGTTTCAACATTTTAATCACTGGTTATTGTCAATGAACAAATAAGTTTCAAGCATCAGGGTTTAAATAATAGTGATTTACATCAAGACTGTAAAGTTATTCAAAGTCCGGTAAATTGGTATTGATGAGATGAATTATTGAGACCACAGGATTTCAGTTTGTAATTCACCGTTGACAAATCTTAATGATGATGAACTAAGTTGTAAATGTATTCAAAGAGAACAGCATAGGTAACAGTGTTAATCAAATGCAGATTCATTATTTAATCCTGTGAAACAAATAACGTTTAAACAAATAACGTTGTTATTCAGATACTTCCAGTTACGTGTAGTATGGATTGACTTGAAAACTGTCTTATCGAGTTCTAGTTCATCCTGTGCATTTACAATTTCTCTAGATTAAGTTTGATTTATCGTTACTCAAATATGAAAACAGACTCGTTGATGCTCACGCTCATACTGGTTATCATAAAATACTACATTCAGTCTCATTTTGATTCCGACAATGTTGATTTTCCCACTAGTAAATAATTTAACTTTGAATTTCAGGTGATGTGGGCAATCGGTCCGCTTGTTTTAGCCATCATAATTCCTGTGAGTGAATAATAGTAGTTTGAATGAAATGAACTTGCTGTCTATTCAACTTCCTTCAATACAAATCGATGATTTGAATAAGTTAAGATTAAACCATGTAATTTCAGTGAACTATAAACATGACAATGTCAATATATACTTTGAATCTGTTATGTTCTAAATGATTCATTATCCAAACTGTTCAACACGAAATATAGTGGTGTATTAGTCAGTAGTATGATGTAATCAACTGAAAATAATCATGAATTGTAGCGTAATCTTTAGACAAACTCATGAAATTAGAAACAAACTATTTCAGTTTATGGTTAGGTAACACACGAAGTAACTGATATTTTACTTCTTCTAGATCTCTGTAAATGATGTGGATTGACAAATACTAAAAAAGTGTACGAATAGATATTCAGATAGTGTTTACATCATAGATGTAACATCCATCAAATTTTGTAAACATATTTCACTTCCATAGAAGTTAGTTCATTCTTATTCAAAATCATTTGATATTAGATAACACAATTCATAATAATAATAATAAGCTTTGAATGTTCTGAATTTGAATTTGTACAATGTTATTGTGATTTTAGGCTAGTTTAATTGAAGCTCAAATATTGTATGGAGGGAGAGAAATATACTACAGACGTGAAGATTTCATATTTGCATCGATGATTCATTTGTTCTTACTTACTTTCTCATATTCTGGATTTATTGTAATGTTTCTCAACATTAACTTAACCTAAATATATATGCAGTTTGTATTTTCAGACTGATGTTTCCTTTATGTAATTGTGTACTTTTTGATGATGCAGTAAAACAACAACATTGAATATGACAATTTGTGTGATTGTTTCCTTGTTTGTTTTATTATTGTACGGGATTAAACACAATTGGATTCGAAAATATTCAGTTTTAAATTAACTAATCATTGTGAGTTTGTTTTATTGACTGGGAGAGGGAGTTTCTGTAAACTATCCAGTTTGTATTCATTTAGTATTGTTTGTTTGAATCTTCCCATCGATGTGTTAGTACTGCAACTGGTCAGTCTCTTATTAGCATATGTGCATACTGTGCGTATTGCCTCGATATAGTCTTAATTCACTCAGTGGCCGAGTGGATAACGCGATGGCGTTTGAAGCGAAAGGTACTGGGTTCGAGTCCCAGAGTGAACATCAACTCTGAAATGCAGGTACACCCAGCTGACGAATCCCAAATAGGATGAAACACGCTTCCTGGTTTCCACTGCTAGCCACTATCCATCTTTGCTTACTATCCAGTTTGTAGTTTGCACAATGCACTGATGTTGAATAAGTAGTCATGGAGAATGAGGACGTGATATATTAGTATCCTGTTGATTGTTTTATTAAATTGATTGAGAGAAATCGAATATACTATGAATTGCAAATGTCTTGACTGTTACATGGATTTCGTTCATTCCATCAATCTCAACATTTTTTGTTTTGAGAAGAATGTTTGCATAGTTATAAATGAGTCATAAATGAAAGAGAAACCTCTATGAAAATTTATACCTGCCTCAATACTAATCGAAATAGTCACTTAAAATCGAAATTACTGAGAGGTTGTTTCGAGTTTCATTTGTTCTTACTTCTTACATTCTGAATTTAGCATTCTATTTTCCAACATTCAATTATCCTATATACATATTCATATAATTACATTTTGTGTTTTCAGCATAATGTTTCTATTAGTTATTGTTGTGTAATTGATGATTAAATACAAAAATGGAAAACATACCATTGAGGATTTCATTTTATACTTCATGTAGTTTGTATAATTAGCAAGATGTTGGTAATGTATGTAATGAAGTTGAACATGATTGTAAAATATTCCGTGTTTTGTGTACTGTTAATTTTGAATCTCTTTTGATCACTGATATTTGATATTTATTGAAACTATTCAACCTCTAATAGAGTTTACGGGAGACCAGTAAGTTCAGTAGCTTAACTTAATCTCATAGCTTACGTCACAGACTAATCTTGGTCAGATAAACACTGAAATTCAAGAAGCACTGAACATTAGTTTCATCCTTATATATAAGGCTCCTCAGTGTTAATTACGAATCCAGGATCTATAAGTTTAGTGGCGAGCGCTTGACCTTCAAACTTCTAGGACAGTATCCAGTGATTTACGCGTTTAACTCTAGTCAGTTGGTTAAATTTCACGAGTAATATCGCGTTTCATTAGTGATGCTTCTTGTACGCCACGAAATAATGAAGGTCCGGAATGTGGACCCTGACTGAGTTGTGGATGGAATGCTGAAAAAGTCCATAACGGAGCGGAACACATGTCTAGCGCTATCTTAATTTCAATGTTTGACTAAGATCAATTAACGGTGTGAACTATGATTTACAACACTTACTTTAGCTAGACAAACATTAAGAAAACAAAGAATATAAGATAACTTTTTTATCTCATTAACAGACATTTCAAAAGTGATTACCGTCGTTCAAAGTCTTTACTGAGGGCTCAAGGTAGTGCATTTTTAGTATTTAAGCAGTGAAGTGTATATTCTGATAGCTTTATATGATCTTTATTTCAAAAATGTACATAGTACAAAGTACACATCCATCTAAAGTGGTAAGCTTTTAAATTGAAGTTTATCATAAGCACAAAGAATAATGAAATCTATTTGTAAACAACTATATATATATGAAATAATAATAGTCATTTCTTAATCAATTCAGTTTATTGTGAGTAGATGTTTTGTATTAGTAACTGTGATTAGATAACTGCTTCTATTTATTATTAGCTTTATTCAATATACAATATAGAATTCTCAGCATAAAGTATTTCAGTGAGTTTCTGTTTCTTATTTCTTGATCAATGTTGACGATATATGTTAAGTGATCGCCAGTTAGTTATAAGCATTTCAGATGTTGACATCTAAATAATATTTATTCTTTTCAATGTATATTGCCAGCCATCACGATGTCCTCGGTTGTACATTTTTGTAACTTGTACAGCGAAAGGTCATAAACTTTTCACAAACGCACTTGAATACGTTATGCAATTAATTGACATAATGATTTGTTAAAACAAACAAGGATGCAGATACACTTAGTATTGTTTGTTTGAATCTTCCCATCGATGTGTTAGGACTGCAACTGGTCAGTCTCTAATTGGCATATGTGCATGCTGTGCGTATTGCCTTGATTCACAAGCATGATAAGCAAAGATGGATAGTGGTTAGCAGTGGAATCCAGGACGCGCGTTTCGTCCTATTTGGGACTCGTCAGCTGGATGTACCTGCATCTCATCGATGGGAAGATTCAAACAAACAATACTAAGTGTATCTGCATCCTTGTTTGTTTTAACAAATCATTATGTCAATTAATTGCATAACGTATTCAAGTGCGTTTGTGAAAAGTTTATGACCT
>NW_017386050.1:663081-664373 GCF_000237925.1 Schistosoma mansoni
CTTCCAGGTTTTTCATGATCCCAACTATAAAAATACTATAATATCCACAAAAACTTCTGATATCCAAATGAGCTGGGAAATTAGATTTTCTAGTGTCTAATGTCTCTCTGTAAGCCACTTCTTCAGAGAATTAATAAATAAACATACTACATTAACTTAATTTTACATAGTAAGAAGGAACAAAACAAAAATACTTATTGTGACCAGTTAAAACTCTGGTCAGTGTTACTTAGATGTGTATTTGTATGCACCTTAATTAGTGTGAAAAATGTGACCTTTGTGATATGGAAAGATAGAGTTGACTTTGTACGTAAGACAATAATGTGAGATGTTAACAGAGTTAGGTAGGTGGATAGATGGACTAAGTAGGATATTTACTAAGGCTTTTTTTCCCATTGCGGCCAGTAGGATTTAGCAATACGTCGAAAGCTATAGCTGCTCACCCTATTTTGTGGCTGGAAAAGTCTTTTTGTAACATGACATTGACCTGGTCACCTTGACTAGTTTTGCTTGGTCGAACTAATTATTTTTGCTTTGTTCCCTCGTACTATTTAAACCTGGATTCATCTAATGTCTATTTATTGATTCACTGAAGAAATGGCTTACAATAAGTCATGAAATATTGAAAAGCTCAGTTTTTCTACTCATTAGGCTATTGCCGATATATTATGATCTACTCAAAACTCAATTTACAAGAAACTGACTAATTAAACCTTAGTAATGATATCTATCAACTTGGTTTGTTCATTTTTTGGTGCTGGCTGCTAAAGTTACTCATTTTGTAAAGTTATTAAAAACACCGAATAATTTAATTACATATTTCATTCGTTGTACCAGTGATTTAGAACCTACTAAATAAAATTATGATTTTTAAATACGTTTTCATTTGATGTTAAAATCAGACCAAGCTCCATAATTTTCTCACTTCTAATGGTTATTGTTCGTGATATGCGTGCACGTTTCCCACTTAATTATGTCTTCCTGTTTCTAAATGTAAGTTTTCATTGTATTTAAATTGCACATTGTGTTCATTCAGATATCCTACATTCTGTTTATTGTCAAATGATAAATAATATTAGGGTGAACTCATTGTTTTCAATGTTTATATAAAGTAATCTATCTTTAAAGAGTCTTATTCGACAAGTGTTACCAAACAGTGATTAAATTCAAGCAGAGATGAATGGTGGTTAGCAGTGAAATCTGGAGTGCGTGTTTCATCCAATTCGGAACTCGTCAGCTGGGTGTACCTGCATCTCAGAGGTGATTTTCACCCCGGGACTCAAACCTAGTAC